>NC_036247.1:11553527-11658881 GCF_002742605.1 Olea europaea var. sylvestris | reverse complement strand
TTTTATGTAAAAAACCTTTTAATATTTGAAGAATTTTCATATTCTCAACAAATCAGTCGGTGGAAAAAATTTTAAAGCTGAGAGAGGGTTTAAATTTGTCTTCATAAAATATGTATCTTGAAGTTTGAGTATTTATTTCTGAACTGACAAGAAAACTTAAAGCATAAACTTTTATCCTATAGAATTTTATAACCTGCAGTGTTTGCTTTCAGAAAATGGATCTCCATGATCAGAGAACAAGAAAAGGATAGACTAACTCCTGTGAGTATCCAGAAGTGATTCATGAATGCTCTTTGTTCTGAATTACATTGTATCTAACTCCATTTTTTTTACATAGATCGTTGAAGCTCTATCAACCAGTTATTTAGGTCCTGACTACAGCCAGGTAATTCTAGTAACTATATCTGAAATGGCAGAAGTTCAACTTCAGTTGATTGACTTAGTATACTACTATTACAGCCAAAAGAATATGCAGAACTATCAATAAAGGACATCGATCAAGTTGCGAAAAGGTCATTCCCACTCTGCATGCGTCATTTGTTTGACAAGGTAATAACTTTGTCTACAGAATCAGATTTATTGTTGCTCTTCTTGCCATTAGAGTGATGTAAATGTCTTCATCCTCTATACTTACAGTTAGCTGTCAGTTTATAAATATGTTTTCACCTTTTCTTTTATTTCTTCATGATCGTCACCACTTGTTGCAGCTTAGAGAGGATCATCATTTGAAGCACGGAGGTCGTATGCAACTGGGTTTATTTCTCAAGGTTATTTGCTTTCAAAGTTAATTATGCTTTTCTTTTATATACCTTTCCATTAATATGGAGCTTTGGTAGGTGAGGTTTAGCATTTCAGGATGCAACAAGTTCATTTTGATGTGAATTTTTCTTTTTGGTTCAACCATAATATGTATTTAAAATTCTTATTACTGATCTAAGCATTTATGCTTCTTCTGGAAAGTTATGTGGTAAAAGTGCTTTTATAGTCTGTGAGGGAGGGTAATTTATTGAAGTTCAATGATATTGGGATAAATAATTTCAGTTAGTGAATGTAATATGAAAATATGTTGGATGGACTTCCAAATTATGCTATTTAATAACAACACAATCTTTCTTGTGCTAGCTAATTGAAAATGATATACGTTTATGCATATCTTGGAATTCGATGCACTTGTTCTACATGTCCATGATTATTTGCGTTGAACCTTTAAATATAAACACTAAAGATGAATTCTTGCTTCATCTGATATGTCAGTAGAAGTGCATTAAAAGTTAACTAGGAATAGAAGTACCTCAGTTATTCATCATGGCACTGAATTAGTGTGCTACTGTATTTTTAGGGTGTTGGATTGAAGTTGGATGATGCCCTTGCTTTTTGGAAAGCGGAGTTCTCCCGGAAGGTGAGCATAGTGATCCTTTTCTTTTCTATTTTTTTCCCTTCTCAATTTTGGTTTCAAGTGAGCAAAAAGTTGGACAGCATGTTACAAATGAAAAAACTACCACACATTCACTGCAACCTATTTTTGAAGCATGTACTGTTTTATCAAAGCATTAAGGGGATTTTATCAGGCATTGATTTGGCTATATGAGAGAGTCCACTCATTCAATTACGTTGCCTGGACCACGAATAGTCCTATGAATATTAATAGTAGTAAACGAAAATGTAACTAGGAAGACTGAACTGGTTCAGTACAAAGGATAACTGGGATTGTCCTTCTATATTAATCTTTGCGCCTCACTGCTTTTGTGGACAGAATTGGATTGAAATTGTATTGTAGTTGAAAGGAAAGTAAAACTACTTTACAATTTCCTTCATCCGGGGCTCATTTCTTGCATTACGTGTCCCATCCATTGAAATTTAAGTGTGCTGTGTTACTTTTTTAGGTTGGTGCCGACAGATTCGACAAAGAATATGCATATGGCATACGCCACAATTATGGAAAAGAAGGGAAGAGGACAGTAAGTTCAAATCTTATCCCGATTCACAAGTTTTTCGTGTACTACTGGTTATATTGTTAATGCTACAGGATTTCAGAATCAATATCCTCCATTTGCTGGCCAACTCGAATAATTTGGCGAGACTCATATTGAAGAATTCAACTTTTTGATTTTGAAAACCATCTAAATAATAGGGCTTGTTTGAGCCACATTATAGGGGAAAAAATGCATTATTGATGTCAAATCAATGGGAAATGTGTGGTTAAAAATAAGAAAATGTTTTAGATTTATGTATAATATTATTTTATTGAAGAATGTGTGGTTGAAATAATGTCAAATCACTGTTGAAAAATATATTTTTTTGAAAATAGTGTAGCTCAAACAGGGGCATAATATGTTTTGAAATTTAGTGTTATGTCAACTAGTTGTCCACAAGTAAATGAAGTAAATTGTTGCTTTTGTAATAGGTCTGATTGACCAAAAATCAGTTAAAATAATACATTCATTGCGAAACAAAGTCTAGAAACTAGTAAAAATGATCATACACTGGGCTTGCTGGCCTCTGGCCTCTACATGCTCTCTAGTCGTCCTTTCTCTTAGAAGAAAAGAAGAAAGAGGAAAGTATTTAATGTCTGGAATCAAACTGTAGTAGTGATGGCAACGGGTTGGGTTTGCCCCACCCTGTTTGGCCAAAACCCCGTCCCGCCTTAGACGGGGCGGGGCGGGGACGGGGCAACTTTTTGCCCCATTTAATTTTTTTATTTTTATTACATTTTGAAAGTTTCAAATTATGTTATTATTGAGAATAAAATACAAATTTAAAATGAGTTTTTAACGGATGAATTGTCTAAAAATAAAATTATTTTTAATTTTTTTCTTCACGGTATAGGCTAATTTTATTCTGACATCATTTTGTAAAACAGACATTGACATTTGGACTGTAATTTTCCTTTTCGCCCATATTTAAAGTTCCACTTTCAAATGTGTACATCAGTGATTCTTCCTTTTTTTTAATTTTCATTCCATGTGGTCATTATGAGAAAGAAAATGAAAAGTTTACATTGATATGTAGATCTGTAATGGGTCATCCAAAGAGATTGCATGTTGCAAAAGGACTATACATTCTATTTAAAATGGAGAAAAAAACTATGAAGGATTTATATACTTTGTCTTATTTGTTCCTTCTTTATTTCCTCATGATGTCTGTTAACCTAAGGTGTTGCATTAATGGATGATATATTGATAATTCATGCAGAAATTGCTTGAAATTCTTCTTTTTTTCCCTTTAATTTTTGATACTCTTTATCCTTTGAGGATTGCAGGATTACACTCCCTATTCATGTCAGAAGATTATAAGTTCAACCCCGGGTGTTGGAGATCATCATGGATGTCCTTATCGTCATTTCAGGTCAGAACTCCTATAGGATGAAATTCATCATATGGCTGGCAATCATGCCACATCCGTCAAGAAATTTTTATTTTGTTCGGGAAATTTTAACTAGTTCTCGAAACAATCGAAATTTTGTTCCTATATTTGAATTTGACCTAATTTGTCCTAATAGATTTCCACTTTTGTTAATGACTTGCTCCTATTTCTGTGTTGTCATTCTTGAATTCTATCATCTTCATTGTAGTTTCAATCATTTTATTAAATTATCATTGGTTTAGTTGAGTAATCATTTGGATGTTCTTGGAGGGTTTGAATAATTTGATCTTATATGAGTTGTTTAAGGTTTTAACTATGTTTTCATAATTATGATTTAATCAATAGCTTTACAGTTACTTTTCATTTATTATCTGTAGTTTGAATTTATAGAACAATTAACCTAATGCGAAAAAAAGGTATCACTACTGTTAATTTTACCCAGCTAAACTTTTAAACACAAGTTAATAAATTAGAACTGTTGATTCAGCCTGATCAATTGAATGACGATTAACCAACAACCTGTAACATCAGAAGCACCACTTTTTCGTGCTTATCTAATTATTATGCTTAGGCAATTTTTGACCTTTGGTTCCATTTTCTGGCTGGTTCAATTCCTGAGAAATCAATTGTGTTTGCCTGAACAGTGAGGAGAATTTGAGAGAAGCTCTTGCTAAGATGGGAGTGGGTGGTCGTGCAGTGGAAGAGATCATTGACAAGAAGCGAAACAGACATTTTCAGGTTATTATATACTGTCGAGTCTTGCTATTATTGCTTCCAAGAACTCTTATAGTCATCTTTGATTAATTGTTCAAGCAAGAAGTTAGATACCTGCACATATTGTTTATGCAGTTAGCATGCACCTTGACTTTTGAAGCTGTTCATGGGGCATCATGTGATGCTGGGATCAATCATCCAAACCAGTACTACATTGACAGCAAAAGGATCTTGGAATCAAAGGTAAAACCTTAGACGATTTTTTGTCCCCCATAGATTTGGTGATTTGCAGTTACACCAGAAGATTAGCGATGGCTCATTTTTCATATTTTCAAACAAAGGATATACAGTTGAAGGAATTTAGTTTTATTGGTGGTCCTATTCTTTACATGGTATTTGCATTCTGTCGATATATTATTGTTCTTTTTGCAGAACAATTCCAAGAGTCCATAACGAGCCATTGGTTTAGTGTTGGAACAGTTCTACTTGTTGCCCAAGTCCTCTGCATGTTATTGAATCCAAAGCTTCTCAACTTTTCATGTGTAATTTATTGTCAATGATATCTTGATCTTACTATAAAGAACACAAACTCGAGTTCTATAAAAGTACAAGAGTCTATATTCAAGTTTGTTATATGAAGCTATTATATACAAGAGGGAGATTGGAGTCAATAATATAAGAGAGATTCACAAAAAAGCAATGTTAAAAAGTGCAGTCAGTGCCATTCACTCAATAGTAGAGGGACTTGGTAGGGATGAAAAAAATCTCTTTTCATTACCATGCATTGCCCTTTCCTAGCCTTGAATTATCCAAATCTATCCCTAATTATTTTATTTTTACGTTTTTTATCAGGAAAATTTTAATTCTCACCCCTTTCTTGTCCTGTCTCTTGAAGTTTTTTGATGAGTTATCCATTGCTATTCCTATTAATTGGTCGTAGGTGTCATAAACGGTAATTATGCTTTGTTTAGCATTTAAAATTGTAGTAATGAGTATATTTTCATAAGTTATTGTCTATGGTGCCTTGACCTTATATAAGAAGCAGTATAGTTTTTTTATTTTAAAGTCCTAGAGTCTGTATTCAAGTTTGTAATGTGCAGCTGAGAGAAATTGGAATCAACAAAGGGATAGTTTACTCAATTAGAGGACTATAATTGATCAATGATGTTATAAATAGTAATGCTATGCTTTATGTGGCATTCAAATAGTGTTAAAGAGTATATTTCTGTTGAAGTACAGGATGAGTTTGTAATGTGTAAGTCATTTTGTAAGAAAGAGAGGAAGATCAGAATTTAAAAAAAAATATATTCTGTAGTGCAAGTCATTTTGTAGGAGAGAAAGACAAAAACCCACAAAAAAATAAAATAATAATAATAATAATAATAATAATATTCATTTAGAATTTAGATGACCATGTGTTTACATGGTAGTGACTCTACTATCATATAGATCAATGATCATCTAAATTTTAGACTATAGATGAATACCATTATTCAAAAACCGATATCAAAATTTACCTAAGTTGACATGGTTTGCTCCATTATAGTACTTTAATTTGTAATTATGCATTGTGTGGCATTTAGAATTTGTTTTAAGGAGTATATTTTTGGCATGAATTCCTAACAACATTGTACCTTGGGCTAGTACAATTTTCTGGCCCAATAAATGGACGCCTTGAATTAATTGGTAATATGAAAGGGACACGTACCTATTTTCTAAATTATTTTGCGTGAAAGATGAGAATTATTTATTATTCCATACATTTTTGTTGAAATCTTGTGATGCATAATCTTTACTAGCAATAGATAATTTTCCATTATAGGCGAGCATAGAAGATCGAGTGCTTCTTGATCTTCGGCCACTGGGAGTTCGGCAAAATTTTGAAACTCGAGATACACAATGGTCGAAATTTTGTAGGTTTGTGGATTGTATTTCAAGAGCTATATTTCAGATATAAACATGTGCTTTGGGAGTAAATTAAAGCGAAAATTAGGGATGTGATCTCTAATTTTTCACGCAGTGTGACGTGGGTTTTCCCCCTTAGAATATGTGAAGTTGGGTCTTCACGTGAAGGAACATATTATTGTAGATCTTAAATTTGCTTTCAACTTTCAGTTGAACTGAGGAGAATTGTTAAGTGGTTGATAGTTTTGTTCTATAACTTTCGAGTCACATAAAAGTCACGTGCAATTTTAACGTTCACATTGATAGTATTGTTCACGTATGAATCAAGATTCACATACTTAAATAACTTGGGAACTTGAAATTTCACTAAAAATATTAGAAACTCATAACCCACACTACATAAAATGTTAAAGGAACTCAACCCTAATTTACCGTAAATTTCCCACCAAATCTAGTTTGCTGATTTATGTCAATAGAATGACGAGTCTTATAAGTGATAATTCATATTTAAACCAACCAAAGGGAGATTTATGGCTTTTGACCATTGTACTAACCCACTATTAAATCTGCCAGACAAAAGAGAGTGTGACATATTGTATTAGACAACTAAGAAACTCATTATTCATCTTCTCATCTTGATAAGGGATGGGGGTGTGGGGTGGTACCCACAGACTGCTGATTAGATGTGACTTACTTTAAAGTGAAGTTTCTTAAAATGGAATAAGGTCCACATTTCATAATAGCTGAGGTAGAAATTGTTTGTTCATTTAAGGTTAAAATTTTGATGGATTTTGTTTTCTCTCCCAAGCATTATTCACCATGCAATGGGCATAAATCTTCTGTAGATTTCTTGTTCCAATAGCCCAAAGAAAAGAAAAAGAAAATTCTAGGTCCCCAATAATCAAAACATAATCATTTTTACTTTATATTCATAAATATTTGTCGATTTAAAGTAAAGTGTGAAGAGAGAAGTCTGTGTTTAGTCAAATGACAAAAAGTATAATACTAGTTCTTGTCAAATTTAATTAGTTTCGAGGGGCGAATAATTTTGAATGTAAAGTAAAAATAGGGCTTAGTGGCAAGGTTTCTGTTTTCACTATTATTATTATTATTATTATTATTATTATTATTATTATTATTATTATTATTATTATTATTATTATTATTTATAAAAGAGCTTCCTAAATAAGCTATTTTAGAACAGTTTTCTTCAAAAGTTCTTCTAAGCACAAATAAAAAACTTTTAAAAAATTATCCACACAAGTCCAAAAATAGCTTCTTAATCTCGTAAACCACTTCTGACTTTTTGAAAGCCCTATCAAATGAATCTTCATTATGTTTTGATTATTGAGGACCGCGAATTTCTTCTTCTTTTCTTTCGAAAATTTGAACAAGAAATTTAAAGGAGGTTTATAGCCAAGGAGTGGTGAATAATGCTTCGAAGAGGAAATGAACGAACAATTTCAATCTCAATTACTATGACATATAGACCTCGTTCCATTTTAAGAAAATGCTTTAAAGATATTTCTAATCGAGGCTTGATCCAGAGATCAAATGATTCTGATAAATTTACTCTAACATGTGCTTGTGATTCGCCAAGCACTTAGCGTATCAACAAACACTCTCAAGCATATACATTTTAGTAAAATGGTCGTGATTTATTTGAGATTGCAATTGAGTCTAAAAATTTCAATTAATAAGATTTTCATAGTCGTTCCATCTGCTCTTAAGATATTTCTAGTAAAGACATAGTCGAGATATCAATTGATTATGACAATTCTAGTGTACTACAAAATTCGCCCTTGAACCACCAAGCACAAAGTGTTGTCCCAAACACTTTCAGACGTATATTCTTTATTAACATCATCGTGATTTATTTGAGAATGCAATTGAGTTTAACAAATAATAATTATGGAGAAATCGAATTATTTGAATAAATCTAATTTACAACATGATGGGATCCTGACCCACCAAGCACTAAGCATCCCCAATAACACTTTCAAACGTATATTTTTCATTGAGTTTGCAAATGAGTTCAACGAAGAACAATTAATAAAATTTTTATTGCCACTAGACGTACTCTAAAGATATTTATAATAAAAACTTAAGATAAATTATCCTAATAAATCCACCAGGCAACAAACACTTCCGGGTATAATACCGTTGTGATTTATTTGAGATCGTAAGTGAGTCTTAACAAATTATAATTAGTGGAAGCGACATCGGGAAGGGATAAGGATGGTGCATTGCCTTCGTTGGCGGTTGGCGAGTTTTGCTCTCGTTCTATCATAATGGATTTGGCTATATTTGAATGTAGCCAGTCTCGTTAACTTCACATGAGAGCCTTTGTTTTAAAGGCGCTTAAAATTTTCAATATCATTCTATATACTTCAAAATATTTCTAATCAAGACTTGATCGAGAGACTGAATTACTCTAATAAATTTTCTTCGCTTTATTTGATATTGAAAATGAATATAACAAATTTACAATTAGTCCTCGTTTGGTAGCAATTTTTCATTCCAAAAAATCATTTTTTTGACCGTTATTTCACTATTTCAACCGTCATTTTTTTTTTTACTTCTTCGCTTATAGGTGGAACTCTTATTTTCTCTCTAACGGTCAAAAAATCAATTCTCATAATCACTACCGAACAGATCCTTAATAAGATTTTCATTGTCATTTTGTCTTCTCTAAAGATTTTCTAATCAAGACTTGATTAAGAGATCAAATGATTACGATAAATCTACTTTGCTACAACTTGTGCTCACCCACCAAGCATTAAATGTACACATTAGTACGTTGAGACATAATTTTCATTATAATCACCATGATTTATTCCATATTCAAATTATTCCAAAAGATAATAATTAATAAGAATTTCATTGTTATTGTTATAAAAGAGATACTTCTAATCAAGATTTGATCAAAACATCAAACTATTCTTGCAAATCTACTTTACTATAACATGTGCTCGTGAATCGTGATCCACCAAGCACTTAGTGTACGAACAAACACTTTCAGCATATAAAATTTTAGTAAAATCGTCGTGATCCATTCGAGATTGTAAATGAGGTTAACAATTTACAATCAATAAGAATTCCATCACCATTCCGTCTATTGTAAAGATATTTCTAGTCAATGCATGGTCGAGAGATCAAATTATTCAAACCACTACAACATGTGCACTTGACCCACCATGAACTCAAGTGTAGCCACAAACACTTTCAGACATATTTTTATTAAAGTCATTATGATTTATTTGAGATTACAAACTAGTCTAACAAATTACAATAAATATGATTTTCGTTGTCATTCCACGAGTTTTTAAAATATTTCTAATTAAATAATGTTATTTGCAGTCGTTCATTACTACAATCGTCATACGTAGTAAACATGTAGCGAGTAGTGTTTTGTTGCATAAACTAATAAAAAACTAACAGATTAATATATCAAATCACTAATCGTTACATGTATGTCACATGGGGCGACTATGACAGTGAACGACTGTAAATAACATTACTCTTTCTAATTAAGATATGATCGAGAGAAAGTTTCTGATAAATCTAGTTTACTACATGTACTATTGACCTACCAAGCAATAGACGTACATTTTCGTTAAAATTTTTGTGATTGGTTTGTGAATGCAAATGAGATTAATAAAATTAAAATTAGTATGATTTCCATTGTCATTTCGCCGTTTCAAGAGATATTTCTAATCAAAACTTGATGAAGAAATCAAAATTTTCAGATAAATCAGAAGATGAATTTCCAATGTAACTAGGGTATCTAAGTATATTAGTGTCTCTTTGACCTAGATTAAATTATTACCCAAAAGGACCCTCATCAGGCTTCTATAAAGTATTAAACGTAGCAAAATAAAAACCATTAAACACAAAATCAAATCACTGATTCTATATATTATATACAATGAGAAGAATTTTTTATTTTTCGTGTCATTCTGTTCGTCAACTTTCTCTTAAAAATGTAAAATAGAAAGAAAAGGTAGTTCGTTAACTCTAATTAAAGAGTTTCAATAAGTTGAAGCAAACACGTTTGATGTAAATTTTTAAGAAACAGAGTAGCAAATTGGAATTCATTATACATCTACCTGAAAAAAAATTAGAAATGCATGACTCCCTTTGATTTAGCATTCATTTTATTCTTTCAATTCTGAAAGCTCTACAGAAAATAATGATTAAATTAAAAATAAATTAGATAAAAATACATATATTCAAATAATCCATGGAATAGCTAAATAGCTATATTACCTTCATTCAATTTGTTATATTCCTTCACATCCCCCATATAAAATCTCACCATGCTCGGAGTGAAAATTCTTTAAGCCAATTTTGGGTACACACCAAAACCAACACCATCCTAGTCGTTTGAGATCTATGAAAGGGATTAAGAATTCTCCCTCCAGTAATGAAAGCTCTTTTTTGAAAGCTACCGTAGACACTTGAATTGTCGTAACATCTTTTGCAAGTTTGGATAAAGCATTATATTTAATTCTATTTAACCTTCCATCAATTAAGAACATGAACATCATTATCATCTATATCTTTACAAGCCTCTGACAAGTATATATTGAAATTATTTTTTAGTTCAATCAAATCCTTTGTTGCTTGTTGACCTGGAAATAGGAGTGAGAGATACGTGAAGTAGAACTTTCTTTTGCAAGAGAAACCCCACTTGAGAATTCACATCGCTAGATACTTGATTGTTTTCAGAACATGTTTCATATCTCACGTATCAATCGTAAATAGACAAGCAATTTTCTGATCATAAACATCACTATAACAATAATTAGCATTCTGCAAGTTGTATCTTGAATCAAGCACGATAACAATCGACGACTGGTTAATATTTTTCATTTCCATAATACTTGTCAAACATTTTCATGTTAATAGGCATTTCACCCAAAAGATAATCACCATTTCAACTCCGGTTACAAGTGATAGAACCAAGTGAAATGAAGTACTAAACTTCAAAGTTATTTTAAAAAAATAAAAAAATAAACCTTTAATAAACTTGACAAAAACAAAAGCATTTTTCCAATCAAAAGTTCTAGGAAGTCCACCCCTTCTTTTACACCGTCATAATCCTAAACATAATTTAAGCATTGTATATCATCATCTTCTAACCTTTCAAAAGCTTTTTAAAATTTTAAAGCGGCTTTCAACGTTACATATGTGAAATTTCACCTAGTTGGTATATCTAAAAATATAAGTACTATTTTACAATCAATTTTTCTAGACTAGCACATTCCTTTAACTTTTATTCTCTCTTAGCAGAATATTTAACATATTTCATTGTATTGCGAATACTGACAATTGAATCATGTGCTTCTTTGAATTCCTCACATACAATCAAATTATAAATATGTGCACAACACCTCATGTGCAAATATTTTCCATCTAAAACACACCTATCACTACTCCTACCAGTCTATTTCCTCTTAAGATAATAAATAGTTGTTTCATTTGCAGTTGCATTGTCAATTGTGATTGTAAACACTCTCTCCATACTCCCATAAATGCAAATTAGTCTCAATAGCTTTTCCAATATTTTCACCCTTATGATTAACAATTACACAGAAACTCAAAGTTCATGTATCAAACTTTCAATCAGAATAACATAGCGTGATGCGAGAGATAACATTTTGAATGAAACTCCAAGTATCAGTTAATAGAAACTCTTTGACATTGGACGACCTTTTTTAATTCCAATTTTTGATCCATATATAAGTGATAAATAGCTCTAACAAAAATCCTATGAAATGGAGAATCAAATTTAGGACATGTCACACTACAAAATTGTCTAAACCTAGGACATCTGGCAAAGCTAAAAGATAGTTCATCCATTATTGCATTATAGCATGTCTTAACAATTATATGGTTTTTTATTTTTATTTTTAATCTATATCATCAATCCTTAATGAATAATGCTATTTATCAGTTTAGATAGTAGTTTGGCCAGAACTACATTCTCCTGCATATAAATATGGTTTTTTATTTTTATTTTTAATCTATATCATCAATCATTAATGAATAATGCTATTTATCAATTTAGATAGCAGTTTGGCCAGAACTACATTCTCCTGCATATAAAATTACGTCCCAACTTCATAAAAGGTGTAAAGATAACTCGACACACCTAAACTGGTGCTAATCATTGTGTATCGATAAACAACATTTTTCAATACAATCTCTATGGAGGGCTCTCCAAACAAAACTATTCATTCTTGGACCACTTCATATCTTGACACGTGTGGTATTTATACTTGATATAACTCATCAGTTTTATGGTTTCCTTCTCTCTATGCCCTCCCTTCCATCATCCTCCACTTTACTGTTCATATGGCCCACAGCCCCACCATTCCCCACCGCAAAATCAACTCAGTTTTAAGTTTTTAATTTTTAACCACTTGTTTAGAGAGAGTCCAAACCAGAAGTAAAAGTAAATAAATAAGGGTTTTGGAAATTCAACTTATGAGATCATGATACTGCTACTGATACAATTATTTCAGACTTTACATGTGAATACATGAAAGGTATAGCTGTATATATAAAGAGCCTGGGTAGTAAGAAGAAAGAATTCAGAAGATACAAGATAGAATATTGTGGTTTTCTGAGGTAGACTGATAGAGTAAAAATGGGGAGAGGAAGAGTAGAACTGAAGAGAATAGAGAATAAAATAAACAGGCAAGTGACATTTGCTAAGCGTCGAAACGGGCTTTTGAAGAAAGCTTATGAACTTTCTGTTCTTTGCGATGCTGAAGTTGCCCTCATCATCTTCTCTAATAGAGGAAAGCTCTATGAATTCTGCAGCAGCTCAAGGTATTGATGTCTATTTGACCATTTGTATATATGATATGGTGTCTATTTTTCATTTTTATTTTTTTCAGTTTTGAGATCTAAAACTTAAATCTTTTTATGAAGAGAGTTTGTTTTTTGCCGTTTTAGTGAATGATTTGGAGTGTAAAAGGACTAGGTTTGTTAGATCTGCAAGAGGAAACTATGAAAAGAAGATTATTTCCTCATTTTTGAAGCCTTTGAAATTTCATAGGTTAGGGTCAGTGATTTTTATTTTATTTTTCCTTTTTTCATGGAAATAAGATCTGATGCTTTACTCTTGTTGATCAAGCAAATTATCCTAGAAACATATCGTTCAAATTTCATCTCAGTAAAGCTTTATCGTTTTCTATAATTTCTTTGGAATAATTTGATTTATTCATTGCAATTTTTTATGTTTTACAACCCAAAATATATAAAAGCTAGGGTTCTTTTCTTTTGGTTTTTATGGGATAAAAATTTATATTTTCTCAGTCATTCTTCCATCTGAAAACCTCTAATGAAGTCCAAATTGGAAGTCAGATTTCTTTCTGATAAGTGAAATTTTAATTTACTTATTTTGGATAGATGAAAAAAATACTTTTTTCTTTTCAATGGGATAGGGGAGGATTTATTTGTCATGTTATTAGGGTTTGCTTTCATTCAATTAATCTTCCTCTTCAACTCAAATCTAAAGATTGATATGATTTACTTTATTCAGTATTTTGTCTAGATTCAAGGCAGTCTTGTGTCCAGTTAAATGCTTATTTCCCCACTTTTGGTACTATTATGCAGCATCCTCAAAACACTGGACAGATACCAAAAGTGCAACTATGGAGCACCAGAGCCAAATATATCAGCAACTGAGGCACTGGTAAAGAAATAATTAATTATTTTTACATAATTATTTGATTATAATTGTTCTCCTTCTCTTTTTCATTGATAAATATTTTTCTTCCCTTTTTTAAAATGATTATCGAACTTGAAATTCAATGTGAGATGAATCTTCAAAGGTAAATTTGTCATTGACAAATATATCTGAGTTTCACAGATAAGATTGATAGTAGTAAAGAAATTATGCAATTTTTTCTTCTGCTGTAAAACCTAATAAAAAAGTTGAATCCCCTTAAATATTGTTTCTTACAAAATTTGCAATTTCATCAAAATACTTTTAACAAAATTTCTTCCTTCATAAAACATTAAATTTGAAAGATTTTACGACGTGGTTATCTCTAAGTTTCCGATGATCATTGGTTTTTCACTTTCTCCACTTCAACACATTCTTCAAAATTTCCCGCTCTTCTCAGACTTCATTCATTTCACACTCAACCGGAAATTCACAATTTAATGGCTGGAGTAGTACCTTTCCACTTTCTCTTTTAAGGTAGGTAGGAACTTCCACAAGATACAATAAAATCGAAAATGAAGGAAGAAGATTTGTTCGAGTAACTCTTGGACATATGGCTGTTACAGCGGTACATATGTAGGATTTTTTGAAAGCTATACTCAGCTTTCTATAATGTAAGAGACGATGCAATGTAAATACTAAATAGACTATACGAGGGCTATAATGCAATTGAGTAGATCTAATATATGAAAACTACGATGAGGGTATGTTCCAATATGCCATTTAAATGAACGAAAAAAGCATGTTTAGTATACAATACTGAGTATAGTAGACACCTTAATAAACATGCCAAAAAGGTACCGTTTAAGTTCTAAATTTTGTATATTATCTTCTCACTTCATCAAGGCTTAAATCATTCATCTTGATATATAATGTTTACAGGATTTGAGTAGTCAGCAGGAGTATTTAAAGCTTAAAGCTCGTTATGAAGCTCTACAGCGTTCGCAAAGGTTTTCAGTCACTAGGATTGATATTATTTCGTTTTTCCCCCTTTTTTCTTGTACGAGTTAAAATCATGGAGAAATGAAGTTTGGATGAACTCATTAATCATGCTTTTATTTGGCTGCTAAAAATCACCACCAGGAACCTTCTTGGTGAGGATCTTGGTCCTTTAAACAGCAAAGAGCTCGAATCACTAGAGAGTCAACTTGATATGTCACTGAAGCAGATTAGATCAAAAAGGGTACTCAGTTGATCTAACGTAATTCATAATTAATACATACATATATATATATATATCCTTGTCAAATTTTGTGCACTCAAAAATGTTACTTGCAAAATGTTGTTAACTAATGTTGACATGTTGATATTTGCATTTTATACATAGACCCAAGCGATGTTGGACACACTCACTGATCTTCAAAGAAAGGTATACAACTTAGCTTCTTAGTAACTATACAGAAATGGTTTGATAAATATTCGATTGTTTCACTTATGTTTTGGTTTCTAAATATGGACAGGAGCTAGCACTCAATGAAGCAAATAGGAGTTTGAAACAATGGGTATGTATACTTAAGAAGAGAATTAACTTATAATAAGTTGTATTTGTATTCAATTATAAGTAGTGATTAAGCAAATTAAGCGTTGAGGATTATTTTTGTAGTTGATTGAATCAAACCAAGTCAGTCTGCAGTGGAATCCAATTGCTCAAGATCAAGATCATGTGAGCTATGGGAGACCACCAGCAGCTCAACCTCAGACAACCGATCCTTTCTTTCACCCGCTGGAATGTGAACCTACTCTCCATATTGGGTATGCCCTTTCGTCTCTATATTAAGATAAAACCAAATTCTCCACACCTTTCATCTTAGTTGCTGGTTTCACTAGCTTTTGAAGTGAAGTCTAATATATATATATCATATAATAAAATCTTGTTCATCGTACTGTTCTGATCGAATAATCTATTTAAATTTCAGGTACAGTGATCCGACAGCAGGGCCTAGCGTGAATTACGTATCAGGATGGTTGCCATGACAATTTAACAAAGACTCGATTAATAAGATCAGCCCAAGATATACTGTTGCTTTCTACCCCGTTTGTTTCTACTTCCTGTCTTCGTTGCTGATTGTAGTAGTGTCCAAGTCATTAGATGCTGCGGCTTATAGCGTGCAACATTGATTCAAAAATAGCATTAGATGGATATCGTGTCAATCTTTGCTCTAATACAATTTAATTTCAAGCCATGTTATTCATTCAAACTGCAATTTATCAAAACATTCAACAATTACAAAAGAGCCCTGATAATAATTCACGTTGATTCAAAAATATAAAGAGGGATATGCATATTACAAATTTTACTGAACAAAAACATAGGGCCAGAAGATAAGATTTTAGTGGTAGGAAGATAGCAAGCCGAGTACCAGCATCGAATGATTTTGACTCGACACCCAAATCATGCCTTAATTGTGACACTGCACAGGCATAAACCCAACGGCTTTATCTCAGAAGTTTGCCATTCAGCGCCGGGGGCAGCATTTGGATTATACAACAGGGTTTTGTAACTAGGATCCTCCTGTAACGAGAATAGCAGAAGTTTTCCATCCAGTATGCCAAAACGAAACCCAATGCTCAAACTTCCAGTCAAGGGAACTGGCACCATCTTCCATGAATTGTCTGTGGGGTTGAAAATTGCTAGTTTCCTCTCATTCTTCCACTCCATACAAAAGAGCTTCTCGCCCAGCACCGCGTGGGCAGTAACCATAACACAACCATTTTTCATCTCACACCAGGTGTGTCTCTCAGGGTTATATACGTCAATGAACCTAGAATTTCCGATCGTAAAACTTGACCTCCCACCCATAACATAGAGCTTCCCCTCGATTCCACAGGCAAAACAGCCCCACCTTGGCCGGCGCATACTCTCTATTAGAGTCCACTTGTCAGTATCAGGGTTGTACACTTCCATACAAGAGAGGGATTCTCCGTCCATCCCATATCCTCCAACAGCATAGACCATGCCATTTACTTCGGCACAAGCAAAGTCGTAGCGTGCCACATTCATGCTAGCCAATTTGCTCCAGCTGCAATAGGTAGTCATTTATTACAGCATACCAATGACAGACAAGGAAACAAGATTTTATTTCTCGCTCTACTATGTTTGTTGCAATAACTGGAAAATGTTGAACCAATTAGCAAAACAATGATTCCACAAAGTTTAGTTTGAACAAGTGCCAATTAATGTTTGCAACAGTACACATTTTTCAATTGTTAACTTCAGCAGACAAGTTTACGATCATTTCCCATGGCATTTCGCATGAAATGGTTGAAAAGGAATTCCACCATTTGATAGCTAAAGATTTTTTAATATATTATATAATGAGAATACAGTTGATGAAGATCCCACAACATTTATGGTAACAGGAAGAATGTCTCCACTCTTTTCCATTCAAATTTGGCATACACTTGAACTTTTCTTAACCTTAAACAACTTGCATATGGTCTTTGTTCAAAGTGCGCAAGTATAACGAAACCTCGAGCACCAAGTGTTAATCAAGGCTAGTTAGTCGACTTCAGGAAGCATTCTAGCTTCAAAATCTACCATACAATCTAAGTCATTTATGCTGATTAATCTTTCAGAACTGAAGTGCAATTGACAACAGTAAACAGGACAACTACAAGTGTCTATTAAAGAGTCTGAACCCACAATCTATTAAATTTTCATACGTCCTGGGTCCTACAATTATGATGGAATTTGAGGACAGGGTCATTGACAAGGAAACATTAAGTCACAAATGCTGTTCTGATCTATACATAATCTATTGTTTTTATTTGCAAAATCAGATTAACATGTTATTTGACCATCCAATTCTGAGGAAGGCTCCTAGGTCATATATTTGATTTTAACCAACAATCCATGTTTTAAGAGTTTCACTCTAATGAAACCTCTTCCAGCTCTGTTTTGCGAAGCCATTCTTGGATCCAGGAAGTTCATCTTGGAAAAAGGAAATATACTTTAGCTAAAGTGTTCCACACAAGGGGAAATGGAAAAAATGGAGAATGGAATAAAATAAACCTGTTGAGGCAAGAATCATATTGGGAAACATCTGCTGAGACAGATCCAGTTCCATCTACCTCAGAATAACCAGCAATAACAAGAAGCTTCCCATTGAGAACCACCACACCAAAACCAGCTTTAACAGGACCAGGCATAGGTGGGAGTAGTTGGTGTTTATGTCCATTACAATCTAAAACCTCCCAGTGGCTCTCTTTTCCTTCAGCGTCCACAGTCAGGACATAAAGCCATTCCTCAAGCGTCCCAGCTAGTTTACGAACAGTGATGAACTCCTTGCTTTTGATAAATGACCTCCACCGCTTGCATACAGCACCCATAGCAGGGAAATTAGATCGGGGAACGAGAGCAAAACAGTATTTTGATACATCATCTGGCAATCCAGGCAAGATGGGAACATGATAATCATCAGTAACCTTAGAAATTAAATGACAATTGCTTTTAGAAGCTGGAGTATCTTGCTGGACTGAGTTGGAGAAACACATATCTGATTCAGTAATTCTCTTCTTCATACTAAACATTCTTCAGACTGCTAACTATAAGAAATTGTTAAACATAATAATCATTAAGCAAATGTGACTCTCAAAAGTAAACATCTATGTAACTAAAAGATCGTTACCTGATTAAAGAAATTCATGATATCCTTCTTTTATGGGGATTCTACTAGACCAAGGCATGAAAGATGTTGCAAATCGGATCGCTTGAGCTGTGAAGGCCAAAGATTTTCTATGCTGCGTCCAATCAGATTCGAATTCCATACCACTTTTACTGGTCCTACTATAATTCTGCTTCTTCAAGGTAACAGGGACGATATTGAATTTATCTTTCCGTGAATTGATTTTCCCCCCACACACTGCCCAAGTAATTATAATTTTCAGCAAGCCATGAAAATATCAAAAAGAAACAAAAACTTATACTAATAGATTATCATGCACTAGACAATGCAAATATGATTGGAAAAAAGGTAAAAGTGCGGATATACCTGCCAAGGCCATAACCTAAGACTTCTTAACCTCCTGTTACTTCCATTTCTCTGTAGTAAATAATCACCTGTACTTAATGGTAAAAGTAGAGAAAACGAACAAGAATATAAACCTAAAGGTTCCTGGGAGCCTACACATTTATGACTGGAGATGATATTCCAACAAAAAATGTTACAACTTGGTTATTCATATGACAGATAAAGCGAATCAATAAACAACTTGCGTTTCAGGCAATATAATAGTAACTTATACTTTTGATGAACAACTAGCCAAAAATAGGAATTTACTTCGAATTTGTCCGAATATGACTAGTCAGAAAGCAAATTAGATTGTTCACGAAATCAAATATAAAAGTTAATAACAAAAAGTCAAGTGATCACTCACAATTGGCCACACACCAAACACCCTACTCCTCACCCCCCACCTTGGTGGGGGAGAAAAAAAGAAATTAAAAGAAACATATACATCCAGAAGGGAGTAATATCAAGATCTAATTTTTCAGTAATGGAGCAATTCCATTGCAGCGCCTTAAACTAAAAATGATAAGTGAAAATACAGAACAAGCCTTGTGGGGGTAATTGGATCTAAATAACACCAAATTTAATTATCACAAACGACCCTTAAAAAAAAAAAAAAAAAAAAAAACAACCCACATATAAATCTGCAGATGCTAATGAATTAATCCTTATCGCAATGCTTACCCGACTGTATGACTTGGATAAACCCCCAGTAAAAAGATAGAAACAGATAATTGTTAAGGAGAACAATTTACGGATATTGTAAGGATATGACGAAATGAGAGAGAGATCTGAACAACAGATTAAGCGTGGAAATGGGTATATATATTGTTAAGGTATAAAAATAAAGATGAATATATTGATCAACTTTCATCTTATAAAGAATAAAGAATTGGACAACTGCTCTTACTTTTAATTTTAAGATGGAGACCTAAATTTTAATAAAGTATTAGAGTTTATGAAGCTCAAACAAACGATTCAATCCGATTAATACAAAAAAAATGAGCACACAGATTGGACTATTCCTCTGATTAAAGTTGACCTTTTTAGATACAACTCCAAATCTTTATTTATATATATATCTTAAGTATCGATACTTAACTTAAGCATCGATGAAAGTGCTAATCATCGTTATTTAACATAAGGTAAGCATCGATACTTAAAAGATCATTTATAAAAAATTGTTTTTGAGAGCTGTAAGCATTTATTCAAAATGAGTACTTTCTTAAACTTCAACGATTTTTCTTATTTAATTTAAAATTAAGAAAACATAAATAAGATTGTTTGAAATCTACGGACAAGATGGATATTGTATATTTAATTTTGCCTACAAGGAAAATTTATGTAAATTTTGAAAATATGATAATTTTTTTTGTAACCATCATATACACTGTTGACGCTAAAAAATGGTACCAATAGATGCCGGATTCACACGTGTCTATGCAGGCAAATTCTGATGTGTTAAGATTGCTTGTTTGATTAGACGGTGAAATTGAATACAAAGGACATGCTTTCGACGCGCGACTAAATAGTTTGAACGCCGATTAGAGTGATCGAAAAACTTGAAAATGCGTTAATATAATTTCATCTTGACATACTCGGAATAGTCGCATGTAAATAGAAAGGAAAGAAAATGAATAAGAGAGCCAATGACTTGAAATATATTGAATAGTGTTTATTTTTCCCTCCAAAATGTGCCAAAAATTAATATACTTGTTTCTTATTCTTTTTTCTAGGTTTTCTCCCCTTTCTCTCTTTCTATATATGTATTGTTTCTATTGTTCCAAACATCTCTCATTTTTTTTCTTCTCCAAAAGGAAAGGTATATATAGAGTTCAAAGAAGACGTGGCGACCGTTGATCCGAACCACGTGCCCCCACCTCCTTCTATAAATCACATAATTCTTATACATGCATTTAATACATTAACAAAGGGTCAACTGTCCTGTATTTCTAGGTTGATATTCCTGACATAAAATAAAGTAGACGTCTAATCAATCTTTCAAAAAGATATTCGTCAGGTCGACAGATGTGGCAGCCTCTTCGTCTTTTAGGAATTCGCCTCGTCTTTCAGAATTTCTAAGTTGGAAGATGTGGCAACTTCCTCGTCTCTTAGGACTTCAGTCTCATCTTTTAAAATTTTGGTTGGTCGTAAACAAGAGGATTTCGGCATAAACCCTTCGTCAAGGCTTCGGCATATATTTGGCTTAGTGACACCTTGGCCAGAACAAGGGTTTTGGCTTTCGTAGCCTTCATAAACTTGTTGCTTCATCTTTTCATATGTTTGGGCTGACTATGCTGTCAGTGGGGCTTTCATATGTTGCTTCTAATGGCTAATTTAATACGGAAAGTAACATACACATCATGACGTGTATTTAGTATTAGCCCAAATTTCGTAGACTTTAACGATCTACAAGAAATTGATTGTCTTATGTCAAAGTAACAAAAAAAAATTTAAATTCTTTAATTTGGATGGTTTTGGGGAAATTTTAAAATCTCCTACGAGCCACTTGTGACCACCCACTAACGTATAATTCTTAAAAAATACTTAATATAATATATCATAAAAAGTGTATAGATATAATCCATCCTCCTACTCTCCAGCTCAGCTCTAAAGATAGAAGAGAAAAAGTCAAATAGGATTGGGATTTAATAAACCACATTCCAGATGTTGTCAATCAAGGTAACTAATTATCTATCAAGTTCATATCTTAGTTGCTACAGACTATATAAAAAGGTCTTGAGTCAAATAAGGAGATAAAATGATAAGTTCAAAGAAAATCACTCACAACCCATTAATTAAAAACAATATTCTTCGAATTGATTATTGTAGATTGGCCAATGGCCTTTCGGAGGGTCAAAAAGGACTTTTTAGTTTTCTTTTACAGAAAGAAAAAGACTAGCAATAAGAATTGATAGGTACAATCACTAAAAGCAATGTTCTAAAAAAGAGTAAAGTACAGTTAGATGAACAAAGTCAAGCTTTAGGCTTTGATGAGTCTAATGGACATACACGTAAAAATCGTAAAGCATGATAGGACCAGAGGCGGACCCACTAAGGGACGAGTAAGATCGACCGCCCTCACTAAATTTTCAAAAACCTTCAATTCGACCTTGTTAAATTTAAATTTTCAGATTTTTTTCACAATTTATTTTAGTCAACTTTCCGTCTCGGCCCCACTAAAGAATAATTCTGGGTCCGCCTCTGAATAGGATGGCAAGCTTCATTTCTAAGCACGTTTTTTAGATAACTGAATAACCAACAAACTTATAGGTGAACATATATCACTAATGGACCTTACTATATGTATATCAAGCTTTACATAATAGATCACATAATGTCACATGTCATTCTATTATTTATCAGTAAAATACCGTCAACATTTTCATCCAATCTTTTCACTCCACACAATTTTATATAATCCTTTATATACCATTTTTATATACAAGTAACATAATCTTACGACTGATAGTTGTTCTTGTTGATGTTCTCAAGCAAAAACGCAAGTGAAAAATGAGAACGAGCAAAAAGCTCGCTTACATGTGTACCTGCATCTTTAACAACTAACCGATTATTACAAGCAAAGTCAATGTACGTTCGTGCCAACCCAGATACTATTCTCCATTTGTATGGTCGTTTACGTTACCAAATTGAATCATAACCCATCCTTACCTCAACCCCAACCTCAAAATGGTTTCATTTCCAAAATGCCAAGTTAAACATTCATATTTTCAGTTAAAATCTTGTGATAATCACATCTCTAGACTGCATTCATCCAAGAATGAAGAATCAACGTATACAGAGTAAAAATAGCGGCAACGAGCAAAAGTTGGCAGATAGATCAAAAGAAGTGCACTGTACCCCTCATAGAATTACCCTCGATGTCTGTAACTGGAGCTAGTCGATAATATCCTGCCCCCAACAAGTACACGAAAGCATTCTGTTATCCATTACAGCTTTCATTCTCGAAAATATTCAACATTATGGAGAGCAAACAAGGACATAAAAGTAATTGGCCTAGAAAAGAAAAAGAATTAATTTTAGTCACGAGATATAAAAAGTGAGATATTAATGATTAATTGGAAAGCTAAAAGCAAAATCTACAAATTCTCAAAATATACTTCCAAATACTACAAATTCTTCCATTAATAGATTTTATTAAGTTTACCAAACACCTAAAATAGATGTTAGGTGTTTCTCAATAAGAATGTGATGCTCTATGAGCAATCTCAAACGAAACATAAATAGGTATCGAGCCATTTTTGCCTTTGTTGAGAATTAGAAACACTTACTCTATTCCACAGGAAGTAATCAATTTGTACAAAGAAATTAAAGTACACAAGATTTGGAAAAGTTCGCCTTAATTTGAGGCTACATTCTCTACCTAACACGAAATTTATAAGAACACAAATTTCAAAATTGTCCTTAATTAAATTTTGGTCTAGGAGCTCTGCCCCTGCACCTCCCGAGAGAGGGGATTCCTACCCCCTTTCAACCCTATGGCAACCTCACCACGGTCCACAGAGATCGATCCGTGTACTAGCTCCGCAGAGTGAAAATAGATAAGCTCCACTACTAACCTTTGCCTATGTAAAACAAGGCATTAGTCTAAATGCATTTTGAGGCATAAGTCTCAACATTGACCTTTAAAATAGTACAGAAAAAATTATCAATCATTTGAAAAATCTAAAATGAAACATAAAACATTTTAACAACACTAGAAGCCCAACGTTCAAATGAACATAAAATATAAGTTGGGGCAAGCTCGCCTTTTTAGCCTCAATTCGGATACGCCACTAAAGGGGTAAAGCCTTCAGCCAAGCCTGTGTAAGACAGGGCAACTAGAATCCCCATGGTGTGACAGGCAGTGTGTACAAGGCCCAGAATTCACCACCGTATGGATGACCGTCGAGGCAAATTGAAAGTTAAGCAGTGGAAATTCTAAAGATTCCTTGGGGGAAAAATAGAGGCCTCATACCAAAGAATGGAGGTTTTCTCAACCGTTTTTGGTTGAATGAATTGGAACATATAAACTAATTAATAAATTTAGCAAAATCAAACATAAATTTCAACCACACATTCATAACGACTACATAATATTATCTAGACATTTCTCGAGACCCACTGGTATTTCTGTTTATAAATTGATTTATAAATTTGCCAAATGGGGGTTTAGTTTTTTGAGTTAGACTGAATTTAAAACCATCCACATAATCTATAAAACATTTGTGATATAAGAAAAACACCCAAAAAGCTAAGAATGCTAAGGCTCATAAAGGGAAAAACTAAGGCGAGCAGCCTCAGTACCCTGAGGCTTATGCCCTCAGTCAGCAAAATAGTTCACCTTGAAAAACAGCACTGAAAGTGTAGGCTTTCGAGGCTCTTAATCAAGGCCTAAAATGAGGTGCTTTGGCACTTATTAAAACACTGTTTTTCAGTGCTTTGTCTAAACCATAAACCTCTAAAATTATCTGTTGATCACCCAGGTAATAAAAATATAAAGCATACAAAATTATAAATTCTAAACATACCTGAGAGAGGGAAACAATTAACAGATCAAAGAATTATGATGATTCATGTAGACTGACTGACAGGAATTATAGACATTCAAATCAGAATCAGTATCAGATTTGCTCATTATTTCAAATCAGAATCAGTATCAGATTTGCTCATTATTTAAAATCCAGGCCAGACCAAAGACCATAAAGCAAATTTATTGTCGTCTAGTTAATAATTTTTTGGTGTTAAAACCTGTCCTCGGTAATCAACTCATCAACTGCAAAGGGCATGGCCTTTAACAATAGCAACAAATTTTAATGCATATAGTTTATATGTTCATAGGTTCTAAGATTCCAACGAGAGGCACCAACGGGGAACATACTATATAAAACAGTACCAAAATTCATCAAGCCATATTAGAAACGAACAGAACAACTAAGTCCACATTGCATCAACATACAGAGGTAACAGGAGGAATGCACAAAACATCGTAAATAAAAGGATAAAAGCCAAATCATTGTAAACAGAAAACTTCCTTCCAACATTGCATAAAGTTATACTACTTTCCATGCAGACAAGAATCATGTAGTCCATTGATCCAAAATTCACCATGAAATGTATCAATACATCCCTGAAACATGGGAAGACTCTAGCAATGTAGAAAGCCTAGTTAGGAGTAGTCAATCAAATGACCTACTTCTTAGACGTTTTCTTCTTCGTGCCCAAATTAGCAGGCTGTGGCTTGGGGAACTTTTCAGCTTCACTTGAATCTAACCAATTGAGAGGGTGGCGATTGAAGAATGGCCAATTGGGAATCATAATCAGAGAAGTTAATATAACACCAGCAGCATATATAAGCAGCATTGTCTGAAATGATCCCAACACATATCCTGTGATGAATGCCAGCACTGCAAAAAGTACCAGCGGCAGCTGCATCAGGTGCTCTGCCAGCTTTTGTCCTTGCCAATCCATCTATAAATCCACCATTGAGAAAATCAATTGCATATAAAACATGTATACAATTGCCTGTCCAAGTACAAGCACATGAAAATTGAATGATATATCACAAATCTTGTTTTCCAAATGGGTCAAGAGAAAATGTTTTCCAACGTAATCTATGTTTCCTACATTCATTCAGAAAAAAACAGTCACTGTAAGGATTTAAAGACTAGAAATACAAATTTTTCCCAGGGTATAAAATTAAATAAATTATAAAATGCTTGGAAGTTGGAATACAGAACTGAAGTAATTGAGTGATTGAGTAGGAAATTGTTAAAGATCATTTCAATTTTCCTAACTTCAAGACCAAAACCCCAATTCAACAGTACAAAGCGTAGCCCAATATCTATACTATAAAAATGAATTCGCCAAATCAATATTTATAATCTATCGTCAAGCGTTCCTCTGATCATCAAAACGACTAATCAAAACCATCGAATGCACACATACACAACTGGAATAAATAATCTAAGATCTACACCAAAAGACGCCAAAAAATAGATCGAAAAATTATATACACACATACATGTATGTGTATCGAGACAGGGAGTGAGGGATTCTCACCGGAGAAGCGACGAGTTCAGAGGATTTTTGTCTGAAGAAAAAGGTTTTGGTAAATAATGTAACTGTACAGAACCAGCTGCTTTTACGATTGAAGAAGAATTATGCTGACTGTCAGATTAGGAACAGTGACAAGAAGCAAGCATTCGTGACCGCCGATTATTAATTAATAAAATATCATTAAAGCAAGTTTTGACCCAAAGTAAGAGGTGAAAAAAATGTAAATAATAAGGGAAAATTTCATAACTAAAAAATTATTTATAGTACATTTCAAAAACAAGAAAATAAGTTTCAAATTTCTAAAATCAGATTTTTATTAAAAATTATTTATAATTTAATTAGTTAATTAATTATTTTATTAATTAAATATATTTAGGTCACAGATCTATACAATTTGGTCACAAATTAATAATATAATTAGTTACTTATTATTTTTTGGTCACAAATCAAAAATTTTATGTCACAAATTTTTTTACGATCACATTTCAAAAATTTTGTAAGTCACAGTTTGTTTATTGGTCACAAATTCAAAAATAATTAGTCACGGATTAATTTTTAGTTACGACTTATCATATTATTGGTCACAACTTATTTTTCGATCACGAATTAAAAATTTTATAGGTCACAGATTAATTTTTCGGTCACAACTCAATAAATTATAAGTCACAAACACAAATTTTATAGGTCACAGATTAATTTTTCGGTCACAACTCAATAAATTATAAGTCACAAACACAAATTTTATAGGTCACAACTTATTTTTCGATCACGAATCAAAAATTTTATAGGTCACAGATTAATTTTTCGGTCACAACTCAATAAATTATAAGTCACAAACACAAATTTTATAGGTCACAGATTAATTTTTCGGTCACAACTCAATAAATTATAAGTCACAAACACAATTTTTATATGTCACATATTATTTTCCGATCACGAATCAAAAATTTTATAGGTCACAGATTAATTTTTCAGTCACAACTCAATAAATTATAAGTCACAAACACATTTTTTATAGGTCACATATTATTTTTCGATCACGAATCAAAAATTTTATAGGTCACAAATTAATTTTTCGATCACAACTCAATAGATTATAAGTCATACCCTCACACCATCACCATACAGCAAAACCCCCACACCACCATAACCACCACCGATATAGCCTAACAACGCTGCTACCACCCAAAATCACAGCAAAACCACCATTAAAAACCACAAACCATACAAAACCACGGCATCACACACCATCGATTTCAGCCGGGTTTGAATCTGCATACAACCGCCTCCACTACCCACACCAGATTTCTCTAACGAGCAGCAGCTGTGCCTTCCAACCCACTAATCTGACATCGCCACCACCATTACCATACACCGCCTCTACCAAATCTTCCACCCCTCGCCACCGAGTAACCAATACCATGCCCTCATACCTCAAATCAACAGCTCAATCGACCAATTACATTACCACTCCCCTCCACCTAAGATTCAACATTATCACATCCACAGCCACCACCACAAACGTATCGTCGCCGCCGCAACCATTGCCACCACCGTCTCCTCTATATCCATCTCCACCATAACCAACCATGCTATAATGATCGCCACAGATCCATCACCACCACGACGACGATAAAGCCACCAATTGAGGCTGTGCCAATTTCATCTCCCAGATCCCAGCATTTTCCAAGATCCCAGTATGTACCCCACGCATACGCACACCACTACAGCTACCACCTACGCACACACACGCCATTGCCGCCACACACACCACCACACCGACGTACACACACACCCATCCCAGCCGAACACATGCCGTCGCTGTAGCTGCGATCTGTGCAGCGTGACGGCCGCACGCCACAGCTGCCGTGACAGTCACACGCCACCGCTGCAGATCACCGCCCGTGACAGCCGCACGCCACCGCCGCTGCGGTCTACACTGCAGATGCCGTGCCCCTGACAACAACGACGATATGAGAGAGAGAGAGAGAGAATTGGGGGGTGGGGAGAAATGAGGTGGGGTAAAGGTAGGTTGGTTTATAAATTAATTTAATTTAATAAAATTACTATTAATATTCAATTATATATCTGATTTATGAATAGTGAAACATTGGGCCTGATTTTAGAAGTCTGAATTTTTAATGTATGGTAGGCTGTAATTTCCACTAAAAACTTCAATATGCAGCCTTTTGGGCCTTTGGCTTTGAAGACTTTATGAGTGGTTCCCTTCCACACAACATCTTAAGATTAATTGACACAAATAACACTAAGCAAATGTTTGGCAGTAATTTTTTAAAAACGTGTTATTAAAAAGTGCGAAAAAGTTAAAATTCAATCCGATTCTATCATTATATTTAAATATGAAATAAAATAACTAATTTATATATGAAGATAGAACTTGTCATTTGCATTGAATGATTTGAATGTAATAATACAAACCAACCGAAATAGATTATAGATGTATAATAAAACCACCATTTACCAATTCGGTTGAATTCTCTTCCAAATTGAACCAAACAACAAACACCCCTAACCAAAAGTCCTATTTCCTTATTCTAGTAGAATATGTTAATCGAACATGAACATGGGACTTACAATTAGGTAAAACTGCGGTGATTATGTGTTCAAAATCAACAAAAATTATTTAAAAAAAAAAAGAGTGGTCCATGCGACCGCATGGTACAAATTTTTGGCCGTTGGAGGTCGTTTCCTCCCGTTGTAAATTTAAATTTGATGACTTTTGGCTTAAAGTTTGGTACCATTTCGTGAATGTAGTGTATGCCTTTATATATTGGATCCATGTTGAAGGCAAAAACATCACAAAAATATCAAGGTTCCATATTACTTCCAAAATCAAAGATCAAAGTCTTTAAAAGTCATATTCATATTCATTCTTTGTGTTCTTCAAGTTTTCTAAGATTTGCACTCGTGCTTTGGTGCTTAAATCATTGCAAGACTTGTTATAATCCTGCAAACTATTTGCCAACAACTTTCAAAGCATCTCAAATTCATAGGAGAAGGGAAAAATATCATTTGAGGACAACGATATTGTGTTCAAGCCATTCGTTGATACAAATTCGTGATTTTCTTGTTATTGGCATTTTCGGTTCATATTTTGTGATTTCTACTAAAATTCGGTGAAATTTCTCCAACAATTTCAAACGATATTTCTGCAATGGAAAGCGAGACAACGATGGTGACAATCAAACTCATAAATCAAGACTTGGGTGAGGTTAGATCGGTTTCGATGGAACGAACTATACTCGATGGAAAGACAAATTGAAGTTTTTTCTCACTGCACTAAAGATCTTCTACATCCTAAATCCGAAATTGGCGCCACTACCGGAACCAACAAATGGAGAACCCGAAACGGTGAGGAATGAAAGACAAAAGCGCCAAGAAAATGAGTTAATATGCCGCGGTCACATTCTCAACGCATTATCGGATTGTTTGTATGACTTATATACAAATACAATTTCAGCAAAGGAAACTTGGGATGTGCTCGAAAATAAGTAAAAAGCGGAATAATAAGGTACAAAGAAATTTTTAATTTCTAAGTATTTCGATTTTAAATTTTTAGACAATATTCCCCTTCATCCCCAAATACATGAAATGCAAGTAATTGTCAATAAGTTGAAGGCGGTGAAAATTGAAATACTGGAGACATTTCAAGTGAGGGCTATAATTGTCAAACTTCCCGAAACTTGGAAAGGATATCGGAAGAAGATAATGCATAGTTCCGAAGATTATTCTTTGGAACAACTGCAAAAACATATTTGGATTGAGGAAGAGTCAAGAATACATGATAAAAATGATTCTCATGAGGGCACTTCCAAAGTAAATGTTGTAGGAAATTTCGAACTGCCAACAAAATCTAACAAAAGGAAGCCTTCGAGGAACCTTAATAAGTTCAAGAAGAAAACGAAATGAGGACGCTTTGTTTGTGGGAAATCTGGACACTACGTAAAAGATTGTAGATACCGGAAACACAACAATTTAGAGGGTAAAGTGAATTCCATCCAACAAGATAAGATTGTGGCCACCGTAAGTGAAATAAATGAATTAAGGGAAAGGTTCCAAGCTGGTGATATGATACTTGTGCCATGGTGCATGTATCATATGACAAATCTTTGTTCAAACATACAATGAAGTGGATGGAGACCAAGAGATCCAAATGGACAACGAGATGTGGTCCAAAGTAATTGGAAAAAGAAGTGTAGAAATAATTTTCACTTCTGGAAAAAATATTACTCTCACAAATGTACTACATGTTCCGGATATGAATAGAAACTTAGTGAGTGAAAATCTTTTGGGAAAATCGGGCATTAAAAGTATCTTTGAGTCCGATAAATTTGTATTATCACTTAACAAAAAATTTGTTGAAAATTGCTATTCATGTGAAGGAATGGTCAAACTTTGTACTATTGACAATGAAATAAATAAAGTTCATTTTGTTTACATGATTGATTTATTTTCTTTATGGCATGCTAGATTATGTCACATAGGTAAAAGTACCATGAAATGCATGAAAAATTGTGACTTAATTTCATATGATGAAAATGATGCGATTAAATGTAAAACATGTGTAGAAGTAAAAATGGTTAAAAAGTCTTATCAAAGTGTTAAGAGGACTTCTAGCATATTAGAATTAATTCATTCCAATATGTAAATTGAATGGCATGCTAACAAGAGGTGGAAATAGATATTTCATGACATTTATTGATGATTGCTCAAGATATACCTATGTTTATTAGATGAAACACAAATATGAGGCCTTTGATTTGTTTAAGACTTATAAGAATGAAGTTGAAAATCACTTAAATAAGAAAATAAAGATCTTAAGAAGTGACAGAGGTAGTGAATTTAATTTATATTGTGAATAACATGGCATAATTCACCAATGTTTTGCACCTAGAACATTCGAACAAAACAGTTTGGCTGAAAGGAAGAATATAACCTTAGTAGAAATGATTAATGCCATGCTTATATATGATAAGTTGCCGTTTAATTTATGGGGTGAAGCTTTATTAAGTGCATGTAGGATACTTAATAAGATTCCTTTTAAATATACAAAGGTTTCTCCTTATAAGTTGTGAAAAAGAAGAAAATCGAACATTGGATACTTCAAAATGTGGGGGTGTCTTACTTATTGCAAGAACACAAATCCTACTAGGACCAAATTGGGTCCAAGAGTCATTAAATGTACTTTTGTTGGATATGCTAATAATAACAAATCTTATAGATTGCTAAACTTGGAGACCAATGTGATTATCGAATCAAGTGATTTAGAGTTCTTTGAAAATTTGTTATCATCGGATAATGAATTAAAGGAAAATATTGAAAACATATCTAGCTCAAGTGGAACACATGATAAAATGTCTTCTAAAGACGTTGATGAGTCTAGTGAACCAAGAAGAAGCAAGAGAACTCGAGTTGAGAAGTCTTTGGGACCGGATGAAATTGATTATCAACTTATTTCCTTTTACTTAGTAGAATGAAATGAGTTGAATGTTGTAAGAACAATTCATTTTGTTCTACAAGTGAAAACCGACCCTAAAACCTATAAAGAAGCTATGGCTTCTCGTGATAGCATTTTTTGAAAATATGCAATTAAAGATGAAATGGATTCGATAAAGTCTAATAAAACTTGAGAACTTGTCGATCTTCCACCGTGATCCAAACCTATTGGATGTAAATGGACATTTAGGAGGAAATATAATGTGGATAGCTCTTTAAATACTTTCAAAGTTGGATTAGTAGCTAAAGGATATCGACAAAAGGAAGAAATCGACTATTTTGACACTTATGCACCGATAGCTAAAATAACATCGATTAGGATATTATTCACATTGGCCTCAATATATGACTTGCATGTTCATCAAATGGATGTCAAGACAACATTCTTAAATGGGGATCTCGATGAGGCTATATGGAGTAACCTGAAGGGTTCATTTTACCTGAAAATGAACATAAGGTATGCAAGTTAGTAAAATCCTTATATGGTTTGAAGCAGACACCTAAGAAATGACATGAGAAATTTGACTTAGCTATAACATCATTTGGATTTAAACATAACGGCGTAGATAGATGTTTATATTCTAGAGTGTATAGTGATTATGTGACATTTATATGTTTATATGTTGACGACATGTTGATTATGAGTAATAACATAGACGGTATAGAAGAAACAAAGAGATTTCTATCTTCCACATTCAAAATGAAGGATCTTGGTCAAGTGGATACCATTTTAGGTATCAAAGTCACTAAGACTAGTGGGGGTTATCATCTAAGTCAATCACATTATATTGAGAATGTCATAAACAAGTTCAAAATCTTGAAAATAAAAGAATATAGTACCCCGGTCTATCCAAGTTCAAAACTTGTAAAGAATGATAGAAGGGTGGTTGCTCAATTAGAATATGCTAGTGTTATAGGAAGTCTTATGTATGCAGTTCAATGCACAAAATCGAATATAGTTTATGCCATAAGTAAACTTAGCAGGTTTACTAGCAGTCCAAGTTATAATCATTGGAAGTCCATTGGAAAAGTTCTTGGATACTTAAAGAAAACCAAGAACCTAGGCATGCAATATACTAAATTCCCGGCGATATTGGAAGGATTTACCGACGCTAGTTGGATATCTAGCGCCGGTGAGAGTAAATCCACTTCGAGTTGGTCGTTCACTCTTGGACGAGGTGTTGTTTCTTGAAAATCAAAGAAACAAACATGCATAACACACTCAACCATGGAATCTGAATTTGTAGCTCTATCGGATACCGGGAAAGAGGCTGAGTGGCTTAAAGATTTCCTTTATGAGATACCTTTGGGATCGAAGAATATTTCTTCAATCCCTATCATGTGTGATAGTCAAGCCACATTAGCAAAAACATATAAGGAGGTATACAACGGAAAGTCTAGACATATGAGTCTTAGACATGACTATATAAGGAAGTTAATCAATGATGGAATAATTTCCCTAAATTATGTAATGTTAATTAAGAATTTGGCAAATCTTTTGACTAAACCTCTAAACAGAAATTTAGTAGCATCTACTTCAAGTAAGATGGGGTTGAAACTCCTTAACCTAAAAAGTTCACCAATGACAGCAACCGTACATGTCATTACTCAAAGAGTAATTTACGGGTTTAAATGGTAACAACAAGTCATTTGATATGTGAATAGTTGCAGCATTAATAAAAAAAATTACAATAATCCTATCCTAATTAAATTAACGCTGGTTGTTACTGAAATGAGGGATGAGCTTTAAGCTCTTAATGAAATTCAGTCCTAAAACACAAGTACCTCTAAAAGTAACAAAGGTATTGGAATAACTTCACTTAAACAATTTTTAGGGTGGTGCCGCCTTAATAGGGAGTTGGAGTTTCTCACTTAAAAGATTATTGAAAAGGATAAGAGCAAGGTCATAAAAGCGCTAAGCGAGTTATGAGGAACTTGAGAACACGTGGCACTCGTGTGTACGTTCTTACCGATATTGTCATATAGAATAACTAGTTCAAAATTACACGCTACCTTTGATTTCGACTATACTTTGTTTGAATTACATTATGGTTAGTTTCAAATCGAAAGATATGTAATCCTTATACATGAGTATCGTATATCATGAATATGAGACTTGTTAATTTTGAACAAGTAGAGGGGTGCGGTGATTATGTTGTTCAAAATCAACAACAATTATTAAAATAAAAAATAAAAATAAATAAAAAGTGGTCCATGCGACTGCACGCCATGCGGTCGCATGGCCATATGCCGAGACCATTTGGTCTCGGCATGAGTAAACCATGCGATCGCATGGTTTTGTATAATGTGGTCGCATGATACAACTTTTTGGTCGTTGGAGGCCGTTTTCCCCTATTGTAAATTTAAATTTGGTGACTTTTGACTTAACGTTTGGTACCATTTCGTCAATGTGGTGTATGCCTATATATATTGTATCCATGTTGAAGGCAAAAAATCACAAAAACATCAAGGTTTCATATTACTTCCAAAATCAAATATCAAAGTTTTTAAAAGTCATATTTATATTCATTCTTTGTGTTCTTCAAGTTTTATAGGATTTGCACTTGTATTTTGGTGCTTAAATCCTTGCAAGGCTTGCTATAATCATGTAAACCATTTGCCAACAACCTTCGAAGCATCTCAAATTCATAACGATATTGTATTCAAGCCGTTCGTTGATATAAATTCATAATTTTCTTGTTATTGGCATTTCCGGTTCATATTTTGTGATTTCTACTCAAATTTGGTAAAATTTCTCCAACAAAAACAATATATCTGTAATCTATAATATATTAAAGTATGAGCGCTTTTAACCTCTCTACAATTCAATAATACCTTATTTTTCGTTTTTAGATATGTAATAAATACTGCATAATTATTGTCATTTATGAAATTTGTGTTATTAATTCTCAATTAATTAACATTCACATGAACCTAAATTCAATGAATTTTCACTTGATGAATTTTTAATTACATAAATCTAGAGTTATTATACATGAATTTATTTGTATTCATGTATCTATAAATTTTAATGAATGTTTAAATTTATATAATAATAATTAATTTTCATGTATCAAATATAATATAAAAAGATTGTTCAGTTATAATATTTTATCATTACAAAAATTTTAAATCATAAAAATTAAATTTTGAAAATACAATTGTCTTCTCTTAAATTTTATTTTCTTTAATTCTTCTTAAACTCATCAAATCCTCCAATAAATTGGTGCTAAATATTACTTTTACACCATTTATAAAATTTTTTAGAATAAATACAATTCACATTCAATTTTAGCTAGTGTGTAAATATATATATATATATGACATATCATTTAATTAATGAATATGTTAATTGTAGATTCCATATATTTAATAATTCACCAATTAAATGATTTGTCATATCACCTATACTTAACATAAATTAAGCATCGATGCTTAATAAATCATTCACATACATACACACAACCGGTGGTCATTGTATCTTTAAACTAATCTTTTATACAATTTATTGCAAGATCTAGACGCAAATTATCGAGCCATATAGCTTGGATGAATTTAACAAAAAATTTAACGAATGATTCGTGCAAATGCCCAAAAACAAGTTAAACTAAGAGCTTGTTTGTGAGTGATTTTGAGAATTGATTTTTTGACCGTTAGGAGAAAAGTGGAGTCCACCTGTGAGAGAAGAAGTCAAATATGACGGCTGAAATAGTAAAATAACGGACAAAAAATCAATTTTTTGGATGAAAAAATCGGACCCAAATAGCCCCTAAAGCAATTTAAGCATTCTTCCAAAAATAGAAGCATGAATAACCATGTGACAAATCCGAATCCACTAAAATAGAAGTATCTTTTAAAATTAAGAAACTTGTCTCCAATAAAAAATTCAAAAGTACTAGGCTTCAAAACAAGCTTAAACACTGTATGATAGTCCATTAAACTCAAGTATCTCAAGGTCAATCTCAAGCCTTCTTGGACTTGCTAGTTGCCAACTGTGACTCAGGCTGCAAAACAATGTCAAACAATGATATATCAGAAAAGCAGCCTAAATTTATGAGATACAACGCATTATAAACTTGAATAGTTATCCAGTACAAACGAAAATGTGACTACCTCCTTTTTCACGGGCTCTTCTTTTTCAGATAAGATCAATTCAATATGGCAAGGAGATGACATATAAGCTGCACAACATGTCATCCTTCTCAGTTAAAAGTGGTTGAAATGATTTTATAAGAAAACAATTAAAAAGAAATGTGTCGATCGTACGGTTTATTCTTCCATGAGCTCGGTATGTGCGACGTCTTTGCTTCCGAGCCTGGTTCACCTGAATGTGAGAAATGTAGAGTGCATCCACATCCAAGCCTTTAACCTGTCACAAGAATCACTAACATCTAATGTATGAAAAGAAAATTTAGCGGCAATTCATACAGAAGAAATAATGTATGTACCTCAGCATTACTTTCGGCATTCTTCAATAAATCCAGGATGAAAGTAGCAGATTTAACAGGCCAACGTCCCTGTCCATTAGAATGTCTGTTCTTTGCCTGAGCAGTTCGCCCAACACCTCCACAAAAGCGAGTGAAAGGGATGGCTTGCTTGTGGGCCAAGACGTCCTCCAAGTACCTTTTGGCTTTTGTTAAGGGAAGCTTTCTGATGGCATGAGCAGTCTCCCTGGTATTCTGCGTACAAATTCAAGTAACATTACTTGTAAAGAGTTTCCAAAGGTTCACCATTAGCACATCATGTAAAGCAGGCACTAACTTCAATGTTTAAAGATGCTCCAATTAAATAGAATGCAACGGTTAAAGAACAAATGGTGTATGAAATACATATAAGTTAAAACACACATTGCACGAGCAGTATCCTAAACGTCAAAAAACAAACATCAAGGAAAATAGCAATGGTGTAACATTGTTTAGTGAACCATCAATCATTGGAACTTGAGGTTCACCCAAAAACATTGCAAATTTCTATCCCTGAAGTTTACAGGAGACCAGTTCACAAAGGGCAACAGATCCCTGCTTTTTTCGTCTGGTTACATTCATATTATACCCCTATTATGTAAATATACATCAAACTCTCAAATTAATTAGATAGTTAACTGCTATATTGGACAACTAACAGACAACCATGCAATCATGTGCAAATTTATATTTAGCCCTTGTTTGAGCCCCATTTTGGGGGGAAAATTGAATTTTTGAATAGTGTATTGATGAGAAATGTATGGTTAAAAGATAAAGAAAAGTTTTGAATTTCCGTGTAATATTATTTTATTGAAGAATGTGTGTTTGAAATGATGTAAAAACACTGTTGAAAAATTCATTTTATCCAAAAAATGGGGCTCAAACAAGGTCTTAAGGCATACAAAGCTCACTCACATATACCAAAAATTCCTGTCCATGATAAAATTAATTCCCGTCCAGAATCTCTATGTACATTATGCAAAACGTTAAAATACTGGCCCTTGCCAAAAGAATATTTATGTAACATTGTTTACTGAACCATTAATCATCAGAACTCAAGAGGTTCACCCAATAACATTGCAATTTCTCTCCCTGAAGGTTACGAGAGACCAGTTCACAAATGGTAACAGATCTCTGCTTTTTTCATCAGGTTAGGTTTATAGTATGGCACCAATTCTACTTAAATTTGCATCCAACTCTAAAACCTCATAAATTATTAACAAAGGCTACATTGGACACAAAACAAACACCTATGCAATCATGTGCAAATTTATATTTCAAGGCATACAAAGCTCACATATTCCAAAACTTCCTCAAGTCTACGATAAAACTAATTTCTATCCAAAATCTCCAGGCACGGTACCCCAAAACATCATAATACAAACCTTACTGAAAAAAAATCATGTCACATTGTTTACTGAACCATCAATCATTGAAAATCAAGAGGTTCACCCAATAACATTGCAAATTCCTATCCCTGAAGTTTACAAGAGACCAGTTCACAAAAGGTAACAGATCCCTGCTTTTTTCATCAGGTCGTTCATAGTAAACCCCATTTTTACTTAAATACACAGCAAACTCTCAAACGCCTAAAATTGAAAACAAAGGCTATATTGGACATAACTAACTTACACCCATGCATTGAAGTGCAAATTCATATAATAAGGTATACACTTCTTGTGACCAAAAACTCCTGAATCTATGATAAAAATAAGCCCCTGTTTGACCCCCCATTACACGAAAATGAAAATGAGAGGAATAGTATTTTTTTTTTAAAAATGAGTGGTTCAAAAAGAAGGAAAAGTTTTCGATTTACATGTAATATTATTTTATGGAAGATTGTGTGGTTGAAATAGGAGAGAGAGAAATGGAATGTAATGTAATTTAATTTAATGGGGATCAAACAGAGGCTAATTCCCATCCGGAAGCTCTAGGCACAGTTCCAAAACATCATAATGCAAATCCTTGCAGAAAGAATAATATTGCAAGTGTAACATTGTTTACTAAACCATCAATCAATGGAACTCAAGAGGTTCACCCAATAACCTTGCAATTTTCTATCCCTGAAGTTTACGAGAGACCAGTTCACAAAAAATAACAGATCCCTGCTTTTTCATCAACTAGTTCATATCAAACTCCAATTTTACTTAAATATACAGCAAACTACAGCTTATTTTTTTAACAAAGGCTATATTGGACATAACTAACCTACAACCATGATTGAGGTGCAAATCCATATAACAAGGCATACAATCCTTGTGACCAAAAATTCCTGAATCCATGATAAAAAATAATTCTCATCCAAAATCTCCATGTACAGTTCCAAATATCATAATTCAAATCCTCACTGAAAGAATAATAATGTAGCATTGTTTACTGAACCAGCAATCATCAGTACTCATGAGGTTCACCCAATAACATTGCGGTTTTCTATCCCTGAAGTTTACGAGAGACAAGTTCACAAATGGTAACAGATCCCTGCTTTTTTCATCAGGTTACTCACCCAGCATGCGTTAGTTCAACTAAAATATTCATCAAGTACGCAAACTTAACAAATTAACTAATACTATTTTAGACGTAAGTAACAAATACACGAGTTATACCCAGAATAATAATGTAGCATTGTTTACTGAACCATCAATCATCAGTACTCATGAGGTTCACCCAATAACATTGCGGTTTTCTATCCCTGAAGTTTACGAGAGACCAGTTCACAAATGGTAACAGATCCCTGCTTTTTTCATCAGGTTACTCACACAGCATGCGTTAGTTCAACTAAAATATTCATCAAGTACGCAAACTTAACAAATGAACTAATACTATTTTAGACGGAAGTAACAAATACACGAGTTATACCCAGAAAATGCGTAAAAAAATAAGTGGAAAATGCAACGGTAAAGGAGTAAATACCTTGAAATGAACTCGGAGATCAGATCCCCTGGCTTTGCAGGCTGCGATAATCAATACCACAAATAAGAAACAGGTAAAAGCACAAATCTAACAATAACAGTAAAATTTAAAACGGAAAAAATCATGAAGCAGACAAAAGAACACTTACATTTGGTGGCATTATCGGGCTCTCTCGAATACTTCACCTGTTAGAGCAATAAAGATTTAATAATAATTAAAAGCTGCACAACAAATTATATACATTTACATACAATTACACTTATATAATGAAGATGGATAAAGGGGAGGAACAGAACGAAACCATTGTAGCTGCTTCTGCGGCTGACTTCACTGGGAATTGTGGTCTAGGGTTTTTCTCTCGAGTTCTGTAAATGAAATGTAGCGCCAGTTCTTATAAAATGGCGAAACCCTAGGGCTGAACACCCTAGTAGATAGCAATGGGCCTGATTAATCTTTTGAGCCCAGAGAATAAGGCTTTTACACTGTTTCAGGCCTAGTGGGCCGCAAACAAAAGAAGTACTGCATTTTCCTTAAACTTTTTAGGGGAAAATCAAAAGTCAAGTGGTAACTCTGTCACAATTCAATTTTTAGGTGTCAAATTTTAAAATTCAAGTATTAGCTAATTAATTAAAAATATTTATTAATTAAATATAATAAGGTCAAGATTATACAATTATGATCACATATACATAATTATTGATCACAACTTATTTACTGGTCACATATTATCAAATTAATCAGTTACGGACAATTTTGAAGTCACAAATCAATAAGTTTGTAGATTGCAGATTATTTCGAAGTCACAAATTAAAAAATTATAAGTCACAGTTTATTCCATTGGTCACAAATCAAAAAAATTATAGATCACAATTTATCTGTCAGTCTGAGTCACATATTTTCAAATTTGTTGGTCACAAATTATTTTGCAGTCACAAGTTTTCAATTTTTAAGGTCACGATTTAATATTTGATCGCCGATAACCAACAATTGGTCACATATACCAAATATTGGGTCACATACCACCGCCGCCACCACTTGTGACCACCATCACCCTACGACCATCGCCAGTTCCACTATTATCACCATCACCATTGTCAATCGCCACCGCAACCGATGATTGCCACCACCGTTAACTCTTTCACCTACACCTCCACACAAAAATCATCGCTGCCAGTACTTCAAACTGCACAACCAACAAAAATTACCACCATCCCTTGCCACAAACACACCACCAACACCACCCCTGCCACAACCAAATTCAATATAAGCCACCCCAAACCGTTAGATCCACTACCACAAAATCACCATCACTATCACTACAAAACATACCATCCAAATCTCTAGTGCACCGTCGGAACACTAACACAACTTGAAAAATTGTCGCAGTAAGCGGGTGGATCTGCTTTTGCTTTACCGCGCAGCGTTGTAAATAGCTTCGCTTACTTCCCCATCTCTCTGAATCTCATGAGTTCAAATCTGGGCACGCACAGAGTCAATTAACCGTCGCAATTCGCGATGATTCGCACTCTTTCTAGTCGACGATTCACTTTCCTTTTGGGTTAATATAGATTGAGGGTAGGTGGTTGGGCTGGAGACAACAGTGGGCCGAGACGATAGGAAGATGAGGAGTCCGTGATTGTTGGAGAGAGGTGATGGTTGGTACATAGAGGACGTAGGGAGGCGAGGAGGCTCACCACGGGAGAGAGATGGTGGGTGGAGAGTGGGGAGAGAGAATTAGGAAATGAATTAGGGTTTTGTTAGATGGAGTGGGTGAGAAGTATTTTGATATCTGATTTATTAATGATGAAACTTCAACCTTGATTTTTGAATTGTTATCTTTAAGGATTATGTAATTTTCACAACCTTTTATCGAATAAAAACACACAAGAAAAATATCAATAAATTTATTAAATCCATGTTTGGTGGGGATGAAAATCTAATTTTTTAGTAAATTTTGATAAAATTTGGCCCTTGTTTGAGTCTCATTCTTTTCATAAAAATGAATTTTTAAATAATGTATTGATGAGAATATGTGGTTAAAAAATAATGAAAAATTTTGAATTTACGTGTAATATTATTTTATTGAAGAATGTATGATTGAAATAATATCAAATTACTGTTTAAGAATACATTTTTTTCCAAAAAGGGGGCTCGAACAGGGGCTTGATAAAACTTATGATTGAACAATTATAAATCCCATAAAATATATGCTTAAAATTAATTATTAATTTTAATTTTTATTATAGTCTTAAATTTTCGCAAAAAATAGAGACTAAACCCCCGTTTGGCCCCCATTAAAATCTATTTCATTTTTCACTTTCCTCTTTTTAACCACACAATCTTTCATAAAATAATACTACTTCTAAACTGAAAATTTTTCCTTATTTTTAACCACTCATTTAAAAAAAAAAAAACACTAATCCACCCATTTTCATTCCCAAAAAAAGGGGGACCAAACGGGTGCTAAATGTTTAGATTATCATCTAGGTGATCATATACCTCCCGATTCACTTAATCAAGTTCAAATTTTTTGTTCCAAACATCATGTCCCCTCTTTAGTCATTCCTCAATGAAAAGATTGCACCTCATAAAAACATCGCCATGTTTGAAAAACGTTACACAATAAACCTCTACAAAATAAAAATATTTGGGATATTAAAAAATAATAATAATAAATTGCTTTAGAAGGATTATTAATTCATCATGAGCTTAAATGAAGTTATTCGTAGTTAATCCACGTTATAAAATTGTGATAGATATGGAGAACCTCTTGAATATCATATTGAATGTGATACTATAATGTAATATCCTACCGATGAGAAAATATTCAAGTGATGTTGAATATATGCTATCGAAATGATTGTGATTTAAGAATAGTTCAAAGGGTATTTTGGGGTCCACAAATTCAAGGGACAAATCCATTTCAATGCTATTTTCAACTCTGATTGAACTTTAAAATTTTTGGAAAAGTCATTATGTTAAGATTAACCGCCAGGTAACGAGTGTACAGGTGATGTGCAAGCAATACCTATATGGCTCTCTCTCTCTATTTTTATTTATTTATTTATCTTTTTTTTGGCGAACGATCAATGGAAAATAAACAATTATCTCTAAGTACGAATCTTGTCAAACCCCTCCGACACGCATAGCATATCTCGAACCATTCAAAAAAATTAATGATTTCGTTTCTCACATTATTGAAATTGTTAATTTCTAAAAAGAAATTGAGAAGCAACATTTGACAATGAATATTTTCCAGAAAATCATTTCGACAATTTCACATGCCTTCCTCAAATTTTAACAATGCTGTGCAAAAGAAATGACTACCAATTGCAATGAACCATAATATATTTTTTGTTAAGAATAAATTAAATTTGAAATTTAGCCCTTGTTTGATGGCCATTATTTAGAAGAAGAAAAAAAAAAAAAAGAGTTCTAAATATTTTTTTTTTTTTTTTAAGAATGTGTGGTTAAAAAGTTTAAAAAAAAAAATTTGAGTTTATGTATAAAATATTTTATTGTATAAATATATGGTTAAAAATGAGCGTGTAAAAATTAAATAATATTGTTTTAAAGAAAGATAAACAAATGCTTAATTAAATCCAAATTTATAGTGAGTAATAGAAGATTTTTTTTTCAAAGTTTAATAGCTAAAATTCAACCATATCAAAGTTCAATACCCAAAATTCAACCACCTCAAAATTTAATCAGCAATAGAAGATATTTTTCAAAATTTAGCAGCCAAGATTCTAATCTCAAAAATTGACAGTGTGAGGGATTGTCACATGTACATTCCGTCTACCACGTCATCAATTTCGTTAAAGATTTAAAACAGAAGTTATGTTAATGATTAACGTACACCATTTTTCAAAGCTCAGTAGTTAAAACTTGACATTTTAAAATTCAAAGAGCAATCAAAAACATATATATAAGCTTAGTGATCATTGTAACAATTAACTCCAGAATCTCTCTCTCTTTTTAATTTATACATACTTTATCAATCGTGCGATGTTAAAACTTCAAGATCACAATCAAAACCATTCATCCAATAGCAGGGACTAGGAGAATCAACAAATTGCTGTCAACAATAGAAATCTAACAGCAAATACAAATACAAAAAGGAAAGGAAAAAACAAAAAAACAAAAAAAATCGATTTTGTAAAGTAGTTTGTTGTCATAATCTTATCCACTAAAGACAAGTTTGTACATGGGATCGAAGACGAGCATACATGATTAAAGAAATAACAAAATTTCGGTTCAGTTTGATGTACCATATATCATAAACATTCCAAATATCCCACAAAAGTGGACTTGGAATAAATATAAACGCTATCAAACTAGAAAGTATAGGTGGATATGAAACTTGTAAAAGTTGTGATGTCCATCCAATTTGGAAAAAGGCCCTTCAGCCTTTTCGTCGACTCGGTTAAATATAAGTCCATAACAGAAACATCAATCCTTAAAGCTTCAGAACTGCCAGCCTGCGTAATTTAAACAAACTAAATCAAACTCAGTTACTGCAAAGAATTTTACAGTAACTTTCTTGGTTAATCCTTTATAAGAAACATGATAATGACACCGAGTAAGCAATACTGTCCACAAAGAAAGGGAACTATAGCGCAAGCATGCAATTTTTATAGAAAAGAAGTACTAAATGAAGAATTATAGAAACATCTGACTAAATAGCCAAATTGAACTTCTGATGCAGCTAATATCATTTTTATATGTACTAAGTTCTGTCAAGAAACCGAGATTATTCACATTTCCTTATTAACTGGCATCGGTATATCCTTTGATAAATAGTAGTACAATGAAATGTTTTAAGACGTCTGTCCACAAAAAAATTGACATTTACTTGACCGACCATCCAAATTAATCCAACCGAACAAAGCCTACAACCAAGTTCAGTTTTCCAGTTTCTTCTGGGAATTCTTTTTATATAAATCAACTTCATGCTCGCTTGGCCTTACTGTTTTAGTGCACAGGATATATAATAGCCAAATGGGAAAAGGCATAGCAACGAGTCTAAGAAGGGGAAGCAGAAAAAAATTGAACGGCTGATCGAAAGTTAACCTCCAACCAAAATGTCCAGTTCTCATGGTGTGCACCGCTTAGTCTACATATGTATGATGGTGGGCCATTGCCAACCTTTTCGGGAGCTGTCAAAGATTCCAAGGGATTCAGTATACAGCAAAATAAAAAATTGAAGTAGGGCTTGGACAATATAAATAGAAGTCAGATCACCTGGAAGCATATTATTTGCAAATGACCAATTGGATAACGGACCAGTGATGTTAAGGACTGCAACCCACACCTCCTTCAAAGATCTGAGAGAACAGGAGATTCATTGCTCAGATGGCACAAGAAAAATAACGAGACAAGATACAAGCATCTTTGTGCTAAATTAAACCAAACAACATGGTAGTAAGAGGTATTACTTCAGCACTAGAAATTGAAAAAATTAGCAAGTTATCAGTATATATTCATTACTCTAGCATACTTTCACGATCTTACCCCAAGGAAAATTCCAAGTAGACTCGTCGGGATCCCCCAGTAGAAATAATCTGTGGCTGATAAGTTGATAACAGTGGGAAATTTTGGTACTGTTCCAAGATATCCTCGGTCTTTGCAGGAAACTTCAAGCTTCTAGAAAACAAGGATGATATCGGGAAGATTCCCTGCAAAAGAACAAGCATGAAGTTATGATTTTCTTTCCACAACAATCATGAATTTGGAAGTAATTTTATTGTAGATGTTAGGACATTTGACAGCTATCAGATCTGTAAAGAACTTCATTGCAGATGGCAGAGCTGTTAGATGCTGCTATTTCAGCTAAAAGGCGATAGCACATAGAGAGAGATGAGCAGGCTACAAAAACATAATGCTCAGCATATTTTTGCATGTACATTTGCATTTCAAACACATTTACCAGAGAGAACAAAGTTAGAAAAAGCAAGACACAAAGTCCTTGCATGCTAAGATTACAAAATCATCAAACACTACAATTGCTTTTAAAACTGTTGCCTTCATGAATTTGCATTCTAAGATGCAGAAAACGTCAATCAACTTCCAGAAAAAGGCAGGATTGATTATGTCTTCTTGACTCGTGACACATTTCTTCTGAAGACAATCAAATTTCATGGGGCACCCTAAACACGGAAGTTCAAAAAAGTACCATCCATCTCTCATGCTGAGACTGATTAACAGTGTCAAATTTTAATTCTGAATTGATATACAGTTCCTTTGCCACTTCCGGTGCATGTTTGAAAACAAACAGGAGAGAATTGGAATCAACTACTGAAAAATCATAACTAGCATCCAATATCTGATCCACATCTGTCAAATTGAGAACAAATTCTAATTAGAAGACCACCTAGTAATTAATACAAAAATGATAAGAATTATGAAAATAAAGTCAAGGATGAGCCACATACAAATAGAGAACATTTAGACTGTTGGGGCAATTAGCTGAGTGACAGGCTTCAGAGCATCTCAATTCTTCAATGGGAAACTATTCCCATATCCTATCATCCATTGCAGTCCATTCAATATTTCTGAAGCCCTTCATTGGCCAAAAAAATCTAAAGTGGAAAAAGGCTCAAGAGCTCATTGTACACAAGGAATATTGCCTCAAGAGGTTCCTAATCTTGCTACCAACTTATTATTATTATTTTTTTTTTTGGAATAAAAGAAGGTTTAAACCTGAATTGGCCTTGTGCAATTTGATGGTTCCTTTTAAAGTGAAAGAATTTTCCTATAATTGGTTAGCTATTGGGAAAAGAAGGTTGGCAAGCAATTTGGAAGATTGCCAGATTCTTCCGGCCAGATCATGCACATGTCCGGCAAATTGCATTGAGGAGATTTTATGTCAAATTTCATATACATGAATTATTAATTAACACACTCTTTTACACTTTCGTGTACGTGACAGCGGGTTTCATGAGAGGAAAAATTGTAAGCCTAGCATCCTAGTTTTTTCTTGTTTTCTTTTATGGGTTGTACATAAAGTAAAAAATGCCGGGAGTAGAGTATTATTTTTCATAAGATACTTGGTGGTTTGGGTGAGTAAAAAATCTAATATTATTGTGACATTTTCATATAGAGGAAATTTGTCTTCGAGTCCTTAAATTTTTCCGTTGTTTTTCTCCAACCTGTTCTTATTTTTTCTGGCTTCTTAATATTTATCTAAACAAGGATCTTGTAGAAAAATCAAGGAATTAGTCTCAATTCCCAAAGCATATTGCCCTCCATCAACTTATTGCAGTGATCTAAAATCTGACGACAGCAAGACCGACTTTATGTACATAGATCCGGACATTAAAAAAATAAAAATTTACAGATACTTTATGCACTGTATGCAACTGCAGAAAAAGCTAATGTTTCAAAAGGCTTTTGCAGATAATTTTGCAAGTTGCAATCCACAAAGATGCAAAATTTTAACCATAGAGATGACATGAAATGAAGATATATAAAATCCCAATTGCAATTATTTGGACACACAAACAGCCACAATCCAAAAGATGTATATATGAACTTCAGATTCAAAGTCTCGTATGATTAGTACCTGCAGTCTCAATGGTATGCTGGAGAATAACCCTCTTAGGTGCATCCGTGCTGTATGGAAAGAATTGTGATGACAAGGCCAAGGCAAGAACACTACCATGGACCAAAAATTGCACTATTGATGGTGTTGCTAACCACTTTCCAATAACAGGTAAAAGAGGTCCAACACACCACCCAGTTACAACTCCTATAATAGCCGCTACTATAACATCAGGAACAAAATATCCTGCAAACAAAAGCTGGAATGAGAACTGAAGCTTTTTACAAGTCTAACAGCTGAAGATCCTATTGTTCTCCATTCTGCAATGAGGTTTCCAACATGAACTCCTCAAACATGTATAAGATATTGAGAAGAATTGGCTGATTGGTCTCCTGTTCTGGGATTCCTTCCATTAAATAGAGATAATTACACACATGCTAGAGTCCTAAATATGGTAAACTATAATTACAATAATTTACAATCAAATGTATATGCAATTATGGTAGAATAATATTCGGGCGGAATCTTTTGTCAATCTCGTTGATATCTTCGTCAATCTCATTCATATCCCCCTCAAATTGATACTGGTTGATCAAGAAGTATCAATTTGCTAACAAGAAATTGATATCGGTGTCGGGTCATCGCCTTAGTAAACACAACAACGATCTGAACATCCATGGTGATATGTGGAAGGGAAATGCGAATCATCACAAGCTTCATGAATAGAGTGACAATCCACTTCAATGTGTTTAGTGCGCTCATGAAAAATAGGATTAGCGACAATTTGAATGGCACCAGTATTGTCAGCATGAAGTAGAGTAGGCTCAAGTTGAGGGCAACCAAGCTCCACTAAAAGACCCCGTAGCCAAATAATCTCAGAATAGGCAGAAGACATGGTACGATACTCAAATTCAGTGGAAGATTTAGACACACGATCATGTTTTTACTACTCCAGGAAATAAGTGCATTCCCAAGAAACATACACCAACCTGTAATCGAGCGATGAGTATCCACACATCCAGCCCAATCTCCATCACTATAGCCTACCAACCCAAGGGAAGAGTTGGCAGGAAAGAAGAGACCCCTATCAGGCGTATCCAGCAAGTAACGAATGATGCGACGAACCGCAACCAAGTGGAGCATGCATAAACTGATACATTTGTTGTACGGCAAAAGAAATGTCAGGTCGAGTAATAATGAGATACTTCAAACTACCTACTAACTGGCGATATAAGGAGGGATCGTGAAGAAGATTGCCTTCCACTTTGCGATATTTCACATTCACCTCTAAAAGAGTGTCAATCGAGTAACCATCCTGAAGTCTAGCCAAAGCAATCAACTCCTTCGTATACTTGTGCTGATGCATATAAGTACCTACTCGACTGGAAAGTACCTCAAGACCTAAGAAATACTGCAAGGGGCCAAATCCTTCATATGGAAAGAATCATTCAATTGGTTTTGGAGATAAAATATTAGTTCGGAGTCAATCCCGGTAATAACAATATCATCCAAATATATCAAAAGAAATATTGTACCCGTCTTGGCGTCTGAGATGAAGAGAGACGGATCATATTTACCCTAGATAAATGATAAACTCGAGAGTAGAGTGAGATTTATTAAACCAAGCACAAGGAGCCTGCTTTAACCCATAAAGTGAGTGGTTTAGCTTACACACATCTGAAGATAGTAATGAGAAGAGGCCCACAAGGGGTGTCATACATATTTTATCCTTAAGATCACCATGTAAGAAAGCATTCTTGACATCCATCTGCTGCAAAAACCATCCCCTTGAGGCAATTACAGCTAGGACAGTTCGAACCGTTGTCATTTTGACAACAGAAGCAAAGGTCTCCTCATAATCTACGTTATATTCTTAACGATTCCCAAAAGCCACCAATTGAGGTTCATATCGTTCTAGTGACCCATCAGAGCCGAGCTTGACGGAATAAAGTCATTTACACCCAATAAGTTTTATGCCATGAGGGCAAGAAACAATATACCATGTATGATTCTTCTAAAGAGCTTGAAGTTCCTCTTGCATAGCTTTCTCCCAACATGGTTGGGTAACAGCTTGAGAATAAGAAGAAGAACTGTGAAATGAAATAAGGTTGCTGAAAAATCATACCAATCAGGAGGGTGAGTAATACGGGTGGATTGCCGAAGAGTAGCATGGTCTGGGATAAGATCTAGAACTAGATGGGAATTAGGACGTGGATCCGGATCGGGACCGAGATCGGTAAATGGAATGGGGAGTGAAGCTGGAGATGTCGTCGCTAATATAAAACGCTCGATAGGATGAGAGCTATCCTCGAAGCTAATAAGCGGAACTAATTCAAAAGGTGACATATTGTTGGAAGTAACGTTGATTCACAAAGAAAATCACATAGTGACAGACAAAAACGATTAGCAACACCATCAAAACAAACAAAACCCTTATGAGCAATGCTGTAACCCATGAAAGCATACCGTACGGATTGAGCAATAAGCTTATGACATTCATGGGGAAGCAAATGAACGAAGCAAACACAACCAAAAGTATGTAATATGTCATAACCAGGATGTGTGCCATGAAAGCCAAAAAAAGGTGAGTCAAAATTCAAATGATGAGCAAGAAGTCCATTAATTAGATAGATAGCTGTGGTGAGGGCTTCCACCCAAAATTTAGGCAGATTCAAGGATTCCAAGAGCAAAACTCTGACAACATCCAAGAAGTGACGATTCTTTCTTTTCGCCACTCCATTTCGCTAAGTATATGGACAAGAGCGTTGAGAGAGAATACCCTTTTACTGTAAGAAGGTCTGGCACTGATGTGACATATTCACTACCGTTGTCAGACTCGTAACTCGAATACCGGAAGAAAATTGTGTCTCAATGCAAGCTACAAAAGTTTGAAGAACTTACTGACCTCACTTTTAGAGCGGAGAAAATATATCCAATCGTAATGACTGAAATCATCAATAATGTCACAAAATACTTATAATTGGCATGTGAAATGACAGGTGTCACGCCCCAAATATCACTATGAATAATCTCAAAAGCATTTATTAGACTGGCTCCCATGAATCGGAAATGGAAGAATCTTAACTTTTCCAAGTTTACAAGCATCACAATTAAAAGACAAATTGGAAAATTGAGATTTATCTTTATTCTTCATAGAATCACATTTCAACAAATGAGATAAAATTGATTGGGATGACCCAATTTATGCCAAATTTCATATTTAAGCCCAACATCAATATAAGGTAGAGAGATAGCAGTAGGAATAGTAAACTGTAACGGGAATAAACTTTAAGTCCCTTCACGATCACCTTCCCCGATCCCCGATCCTACACAAGACAACCAGCACAAGAGAAAATTATTATCATACCAACTGAAATAAAGTTAGTAGATAGACCCGGAGATACAAAAACATTGTCAAAAGATGACCCAACAATTTGAATATGTCGTGAACCAGTATAGCGTCGAATGTTATGCATTGAGATAGTCTGTCATATGATTTGATGTCCCTAAATTGACAAACCAAGGAGAAGAAACAACTTCGCCCTTACCTTGTAAGCCTCATGCAAAGAAGGCGGAAGCAATCATCTGCTAGACCATCTCTATGGTAAGAAAAGGTTCACTGGTACTAGCTCGGGAAACGACTCGAGCAGTACCTAGAATGGCAGCTTGAAAAGCATTGGCTTTCCTATTTGGAGGTCTAGTAGGACAGTCCCTAATGAAATAGCCGAATTCCTTACAATAATTGCAGATTTTCGAAGGGCAGTTACGAGCGATATGACCTTGGCCTTTACAGTAGAAACACTGAAGTTTACCCATTCCCCGTTCTTGAGCAGCATATGCAACGTTGACTACATTTGGTAAGGAAAAATCAACTCCAATATGAACCTGTGTAGCTAGCCGTTGTTCCTTACGCAAAAGTTTACCTAGACACCCATCCAATGAAGGAACCGGATCACGATTTAATAAGGCTGCTCGCACCACTTCGGGTCGTACTTTCATAAGAAACTCATTTAGCTTACTAACCTCCTTTAGTGCTAATAAGGTCGTTGCCGAGACCTTAGCATATATTATGCTTGAGTACTCGATAATATTGTTCAATAGTGAGATTACCTTCGTCTTTGGCAATCTCTAATTCCAACTAAAATTTCCTTGCGTTATTGTCCTGATAATAAATGCGTTTTAAGTACTCCCACATTTCCTTAACAGTAATGAAAGAGCACAAATTATTACCATGTGCGTGTCCATATATCCTAAAATCCAAGAAATAATACCAGCATCCTTTGTTTCCCATGTACTGAAATCCTTAGTATCCTCAGGCGCTTTAGAGGACCCGTCAATATGACCCCAAAACTCATTCACTTTTAAAAGCATTTTGAACTGGAACTCCCATGTGGAATAGTTCTTACGCGTGAACTTAACACAAAGGGTTTCAATCGACATAACTTTATAATGCAAATAAAACACCTGCAATAAAGATCTAATTGCCAACCTCACACATACCAATTCACAAGAAAATTAGCCCACCAGAAATTAGGCAACCCACACAATAGAAGAAAAATGAGCTAAGCCCAACTCTCACACAACACAACAGTCCAAACTGGCCCACTTACACCATAGCCCACAACAATCGGCAAACCAACAGAAATGGTAAAAAATGAAGAAGCCCACATGCCAGACAGAGAACACGCAATGGAAAGGAAGGTGAAGATTGACCCACTGAAGGAGAAGATGGAGACCTCAATGACCTCGAGGCATTCCCCAACCAATAGACCACCAAGAGTCGCGTTGAAGATGGCGACATGAGAACAATACCGACGAAAAAAAGAAAATGCTCGTTTCCACCATTGTGCTAAAGACGTTGAGACGACCCAACGAAGTCGTCAACAAGAATTGGTCGACCCAAAGCTCCAAATGCCAGAACCCACACGGAATACTGGAAGATCCAGAGCAGTACACCGAACTACGACCATGCCAAGGACAGACGGAAAACAGAAAAAAATTGAAGATTCAGTGATTAGTTCTATAGGTAAGCTCTGATACCATGAGAAGAATTGGCTAAATGATCTCTCGTTTTTAGATTCCTTCCATTAAATAGAGATAATTACACACATACTAGGGTCCCAAATATGATAAACTATAATTACAATAATTTACAATTAATTGTATATCCAATTATGGTAGAATAATATTCGGACAGAATCTTTTCTCAATCTTGTTGATATCTTCTTCAATCTCGTTGATAGATATTATTAAAAATCAATTTTATTATATTGCAAAGAAAATGTACCATTTTATGCAAATGAGTATGGCAATATAGAATGCAAATTTATAGTCCCAAAAAGAGAAGTCCTTTTCATTTGATGGAAATAAACATTTATAACTTCATCCTATAGATTTATCCCTTTTGTTGAAAGTTAGGTCCATTATTCACTATGGACAGCTAGCAAGGGTAGGGTCGTTAAAGGACAAGATGCCTATAAGATGGATACAATAGAAATGAAAATATTGTGTATACGAACCAAATAAGAAATGAGAACATACACCAACTAATAGAAGTAGCACCAATTGAGAATAAATGGCAGAAGAGAAACTTAAAGACATGTCTTGCTAGAATGAAAGAAACTATCATTAACAAAATTGATTTTGTCCCAGTAGAACAATGTCAGAAGAGGGAAAAGTAGAAAATGGTATGATGTGGTTGTACAGGATTTTATTTGATTGGTTCTTTATGCAGATGTAGAGATGTAAAGCGGAGTGGCAAAAAAGGACTTATGTAGCCAACCAAAAATCAATTAGGGTTAAATATTGATTTTCTTACTGCTGCAAACTTTGTTGTCATAACAAGGAAATTACATAAGCCAATGAACATAGAAAAGTTCCACACAGGATCATTAGCTCTAGAAGAAAATGAAAATCCATTTTATTGAAATTTTAGCCAAAAAAATTTTCTATATGCAGACTTTCTTGCTAATTGCACCAAAATCCAATAATAATAAAACAAAACTCAATGATTCAATATGAAAAGAAATGGCTCCAAGTTCATGTCTCGACAAAATTAAGCCTCCTTTTGGTGGAGATTAAAATAAGATTTTTAGTAGAATTTGATAAAAGTTAATAAAATATGTGGTTGAAAAGTTGTGAATCTCATGGAATGTATGGTTAAAATTAATTGTTAATTTTGACTTACATTAAAATCTGAATTTTAATTTCTACCAAACAGGAGCTAAATAATAAAGTAGAGTAATTTCACCAAATTCTTCTAGTCTTGAGCACTGTGAAGAAAGAGCGTGAAGAATAAAGGTGAAATCAACTATACAAACTTCAAGTACTTTACACGAAAATATTGAGACAGAAGAAGCTGTTAAGAATCTATCTATTGCACTTCCACATCAGTTTTGCAAGATACTTCAAACAACCAAGTGAACCCCCGTTCCTTTCTTTGTTATTGATTTAAAATGGTAGTAACATGGTAAAGAGATAGAGCCCAGAGAGTAGCTCAATTTTTTAGTTCACTTTTCATTTTTCAAATAAGTATTGCAGGAACAAAAAGTCAAGGGATCACACTTGAGAAGAGACATGAAAATCATCCCTCAATGATATAATCAGCCTGCTAGAGAACCAGACAAGTGCAAGAATTTTATGGACCTCTCCACAAGTTATAGATAGGTTTCATCTTTCACTAAGAAAGGATCAGGCTACTAACCATAGGGAGGCGGATGTGAGCCTGTCATGCCCATTTTCTCAATCAAGAATACAGCAAGAAATCCACCGAAGTATACAGAATACATTATGCAAGGTATTAAGGGGACAACATAACACGTCGTTGACCTGACAAAAACAACTTGATCAACCCACAATGCCAGAAACAAATTATTGAATCCCAAGATTGAGTTCAAGTCAGTCAAATTTACCATGAATCTAAGCAAGATCTACTTGCAACATATTTTTGCACAGTAATTAAAAAAAAAAAAACTTGAAAAGGAATTAACAGTCTCAAATCTGCTACCTGAGTGATTGGTGACCAAATGACTTGACTGATAAACGGAAGATCATCCATGCAGGAAAAATAAAAACTAATATAAGGAACGTTGCAAACCCTCCACCCAATCCAGCTACAAGGTACGCCTGATTTCAGAAAGTTCCTTTTAGCTCTTTCAGTCTTAAAAACTAAATATTTATTTAAGAGAAAATGAAAGAATATAACCGTTAATCAACAAACTGAAAATTCATAATAAGTTGCAGCGAGTTAAGACGAATATTATAGCTCACCAAAGTAAAGAGGGAGTAAAACCCAAATGCTCCCCAAAACCTTGCTTCATCAACCAATTCCTGTAAAATATATGGTCGAATAAAATTTGCTACTTTAGTAGAGAGGAATCCAGGTAAAACAATAAATCTCAATTTCTCACAAAATCAAAGTACATAAATGTATTTCCAACAGCTGACATTTTTTATGGCACAGATCCATTAATATCTAAGCTTCTTTTTCAATTTCATTTCCCATTGAAGAGTATTCAGCCAAAAGATAGGCATACCCAGTTAAACAAAACAACAAATCCACCCCCATATGGTTTTGCAAAATACATAGCAACATGTTATAACTAGAAGTAGTTCCATAGTTGAAAATGATAAAATGTTTTTGAATTGCGTTAATTTTCTTTTTGTGCAGATTGAAAAGTAAATGCATCAAAGGAAGAGGAGGAAAGGAAGTATCTCCAAACAATAGACCAACATGCAGGAGATCGGAATGAGTATCACAATCAAATAAAAGTGAATGAAAATGCATACCTCCTTTGATGATGCTAGGGCAGAAACATCTTGAGAGAGAGGGAAACATCTCCAACAAATTCTTGGAAATATCAGACCAATAAGTGAGCAGGGTACAAACATCATAAAAGCCAAGCATGGATTAGCAAACCTTCATTAAGGGAAATAATTGACATCAGTTGTCTATTGCTGAAGCAAAAAGAAAATATAACAGCAATCAATCGCAGCCACGTAGAGTACATAGTTCAGGGTGATGCAAAAATGTATTTTCTAAGTATACAATGAGCAATTTTACATCTAACTTCCACCCGTTTCTCCTTATCAGGGTTGCAGGAAAAAAAAAGCCCAAGCTCAGTGCTGTAAATCATGCAAACAGAAAGGCAACAAAGACACGAACATACAATGTTAATGATTGTATTTACTCATATATTCATATACATAACAATCATAGAGCTGCCTAAAGATGCATTCATGCAGAAAAGATTAGAAGCATGCACCGACTTGGACTATCATTTCCACAACTAAAGGAACATAAAACTCCTAAAAGCAACATTACTTTTAACCTAAAAAAAAATTAAAGGAGTAGGTTACAGACATTTAGCAGCTTAGAACACTGGGGAAAAGCAAAGTTGAGGTCAACTAAACCCGTACCAGTGCATTGAGTGTCCACAGAATAGCAATCTCAAAATAGCAAAGGTCACTGGAAAAACAACTGCGAGTATAATCCCACTAGCATGGTATAACATTCCTGCGGAGCAGCAAGGTAACCATTTTGCAGAATGTATAGAACAAGAGCTTACTCAAGGCCACTATTACAAATGGTGTAAATATGTACTTTCAAATGTCAGCAGCACACCATTACCTTTGAGAAAGTCACAGTAGGTATTAAATAAACAGATTAAACCACAACTTGGCAAGCGCAGAAGAAGTGGCATAAGAAGGAAGATAGCAACCGGAATACTGTGAAACAGAATAGCTTGCTTTCTTGAGTAGAACACCTGAAAATATTTTGATGTCCAAAGCAGGATGTTTAGAATGTGTCTAGTACTGCCCTTACTAAAGAGTTCGTATTTAATTACAGAAATATTGACCAATTGAAGGCAAAAATAGAATATTGGGGCTACCAAGAACCGTGAGTAGTAATCAAAGAAAATTGCTTGTTGATTGTCAGATTCGTTGGCAGAAGCTCTAAAGATTGCTCGCTCTTGGGCATTTAGTAGCTTAGAAGAATTAGTAAAAGCTTTCATTAGACTGAATAAATTGTCTCCACGTGCCTGCATGCTTCCTGGTCTACTCAACAGATACACATGCAATTTAGAGGAAAGGCAAAAGTAAAATGCGCAATCTTAAAATCTCAATCAAGTGAAGTGTACCAAAGTAGAAGTTGTAATGCATACAATAGTCTTTCCACAGTATCGAAGGAGGTGTGGTAAAAATAACCCCCAAGGAGGAAGATAATATCCAATCCAGGAATATCGCCATAATCTTTGGAAAACATTCTGTAATCTGTATCGCCAGGAATAGCACCAAAAAAATCCTGCAGATGTATTAGAAATGTGATTGTTTACATTGGTTGGAGAGAACTGCAATATAGCAAAAGCCAAAAGGAAGAAATGAAATAATATATACATTACTGGTTTGAGGTACAACTAGAATTGTAAGTATCAGGATCACAATGCAAGTGTAAATTCTATGGTATGTGACATGACCATGCTAGCAGGATAGATTTGAAGGCACTATGATAAAACAACCATAGGAACTTCACGAAATGTTGAGCACTCATTGGGAGAAAGGATTAGTGTTAGATAGACTATTAATCCATTACAGCAAGAAACCATCGAGTTATGATGCCAGTAAATCGAAGAAAAAGTTACTATCTCATTCTTCGCTGCTGAGATCAATTCAGAGAGCCATTGATGCTGGTGAATTATCTCGACCAGAGCAGAGATGGACAAGATGTTGAATCAGAAATTGTTCCACTGCCCGCTAGATCGATTTCTCTTCCTCACAAAGAAAGTGGTTCGCCGCAGGTGAAGAAAGTGTTTACTCGTGCCAATACTTTCCAGCCCGATAACCAGGCACGACATGTGCACCCAAAATTGCCTGATTACAATGATTTGGCAGCTAGGATTGCTGCCCTTAGAGGGCAATAAATTCCAGGAGCTAGTTTTGCTGGATAAACAGTTCAGGCTTCTTCATGTGTGGTCATGTTGTGCATCTTCTAGATTTGGTGAAACAGAAGGGGGAATGTTATACAGTTGCCAGTTTATCAATAGAGATGATTCCCTGTATTGATCTGCTGGCAAATTACTGCTATTAATACTCCTTATACATGTATATCAGGTCTTAAGATGGGCTGGAAATTCCAAGCTCTGGTTAGAGCATAGATTTGCATGATCCTTGAAAGTTCAGAAAACTAAGGATGCATTAGAACTGCACATTTCTGGAGCTGGTGTTTGCTTTAACTGATTGACAATGATACATGTTTGCTTGTACTTCATATGGTTTAAGGTTGTAAAATTGTAACCATGGATTATGCTATTCAATGTTGAACCTGGACCAATATTACCATTTGGCTGTCCACGTCCTTTGTGTTTTAAGTGTAATCAATTTTTTTTTTTGATGGGTAATCAATTTTTTGCAGAATTTTAGAAGAAAAAAATTACAATGACAAACAATTCGGTTTATTTTGACTGAGCATAATGAAAACCAGTAGAAAGAATTGAATGTTCTAAAGATGCACAGAAAAGAGGATAAACCTGAGCTGCACTATTTGCCATAGGATACATCGCCGATTGAGCATAAACAGATGAAGGCCAAGATCCTGGTCCAGATTGGCACACTAAATCTGTTGATAGAAAAAAGCTCAGCTCCAGAATAAGTTCAATAGCCATGGAAATGGAAAATATCTTCAAAAGGGAAATTACTAGTAAGATATGTTTTTACTTCAGGACTAATCAAGGTTCTTGAGGCAGTATTTATTGTTTGTGATACCAACATAAGATCAAGTTTAGAATTAAACAGCCCCCTTCAAGGACATTACACAAGTACTTACGGTTACTGTTATTGGCACATGATTATCTGATGTGGAGGCATCACAAGCATATAAAACATAATCAGCTAATATGACAACTAATAGTCTGCTATTAGATAATGTGCATATTCCTAACATGTCTACTATTTGACAAAGTGCATTATCCCAACACTTCTGCCATTGAGCAAATGGGCATATTTCAAACATGTCTGCAATCAAACCATGGGCAGATGTGTCGTGAGACTAATACATCACGATAAACTCTCGAACAACATAGTCTGACACAAAGATTGGAATCAGTTTTCATCAGCTAAGCCAAAAGCTGTAAGCCAGCATAGCTCGTGATGTAAATGAAAACAATATTAAGTCACCAACATTATCATAACAATCAGAGTATAAAAAAAAATGGAATTTTTTATTTTCACATAAGTAATTTGAATCCATGTTGCATAACTGGCAGGAGGAAAACCACATATAAGATCGAAATGACAACTCATTCCAGGTACTTTAGGTTTAGGCATGTCTATATTCTGTGTAAACAAGCTTGGAAGTTGTTATTATAATCTACTACAGGGCTTTCCCTTTTGAAGTTTAAGCAACACCATAATAATTCCCAATGAGCCTGGGCAAGATATAGTTTCGCTTCATCAATATTCAACTAGAAATTAGAAATGACTCGATGTCTGATATTTCATTGGTAACCACATTATTTATTATTAATTTACGATAATTTGTGTTACTTTGGTTTGAATTGTCCCTTCAATTGAGGGAAAACATCACTTATAAAGATAAGAATTACAACAATAATGGTAAGTTTTCTAACTATGGTAAGAATCAATTAGCCTATTTACCGAATATAAATTACAATAGTATCCCATAATACATGCTGCTATATATGGCTAACATCCCCCTCAAATTGATGTTGATCGATCAAAAAGCATCAATTTGTCAATCATGAACTAATGACGGCAACGAGATAGAGCTTTGGTAAAAATTTCAGTAGTTTGATGTTCGGTGGAGATATGAGGAAGTGTAATCACATGTTGATCAAGGGCTTCACGGATAGAATGACAATCTACTTCAATATACTTGGTGCGTTAATGAAATACAGGATTGGCATCAATCTGAATAGTGCTGGTGTTATCAACATAAAGCGGAGTAGATGCAAGTTGAGCGATACCAAGTTCGCCTAACAAATTCCGAAGCCACACAATTCTTGAGCAAGCAGACGACATAGCTCGATTTAGTAGAGCACTTCGAGACATGATTCTACTTCTTATTCTTCCAAGATATAAGTGCATCACCAAGAAACATGCACCAACCAATAATTGAACGTCGAGCGTCCACACAACCAACTCAATCAGCATCACTGTAACCCTTTAACTGTAAGGAATTCCCAGTAGGGAAAATCAACCCTTGACCAGATGTGCCCTTGAGGTAACGAAGAATTCTTCGTACAACTGCCAAACGAGGTTATTGAAGAGCCTGCATAAATTGACCGACTTGTTGTACAACAAAAGAAATATTAAGTCGAGTAATTGTCAAATAGTTCAAGCTTCCTACAAGCTGTCGATATAAGGATGGATCGGGTAAAAGTTTGCCTTCATCTTGGCTAAGCTTGACATTGACTTCCAGAGGTGTAAGCACGGAATTCCCGATTGAAGGCCAGCTGAGATGAGAATATCTTGGGTAAAATTGTGTTGGTGTAGAAGCAGACCATTAGGATAGGAATACACCTGAAGACCAAGAAAATACTGTAGAGAACCAAGATCTTTCATATGAAAAGTGGTGTTAAGATGCTGCTGAAGTTGCACAATCGACTGAGTGTCAGACCTTGTGATCAAAATGTCATCCAAATATACTAAAAGCACAAGGCCAGAGGTAGTGCTTTTAAGAAACAGGGAGGAATCAAACTGACTCTGAGCGAAATGAAAATCAAGCAAAGTGGTACGGAATTTTTCAAACCAAGCACGTGGTGCCTGTTTCAATCCATATAAAGAGCGCCTCAACCGACAAACCTCAGTAGAAGAGTGAGAGAACATACCAGGAGGAGGACTCATATATATTTCCTCCTTCAAATCACCATGTAAAAATGCATTTTTCACATCCATCTACGGAGAGACCATCCTCTAGAAGCAACTATAGCCATAATAGTCCTCACAGTAGTCATCTTTGCAACAAGTGCAAAGGTCTCCTCATAATCAAGACCATAATCCTGATAGTTCCCAAGAGCTACCAATTGGGTTTTATATCTCTCTATAGTACCATCAGGCCGAAGTTTAATCGTATATACCCATTTGCATCCAAGAAGTTATACCCCATCAAGACATGAAACGATATCCCAAGTATGATTATCTAGAAGTGCGTAAAGCTCTTCCTACATAGCTTTCTGCCAACAAGCATGAATAGAAGCCTGAGAGTAAGATTTGGACACAAAAGTAGTATCAAGGGTAGCCTGATTAGCAATATACGGAAACCAATGCTTATCTGGAGGGCGTGAGATTTGAGAAGATCGTCGAGGTACAGTGATGATGGGATCAGGCATCGGTTCAATGATCTGATAAACAAATCCTGGCTTAAAGTGCTCAACATTACAAGACATATCATCAAACTTAGGAAACTTAATAGTGACAGAATCATGAACAACACGAAACTGGAAAAAATATCGGATGTCAAAGAAAACCACATTTCGAGAGATACGAATTTTGTTAGCATCCGCATCATAACACACAAACCCTTTGTGTGCATTATTGTACCCGAGGAATGCACATCGATTACCCTGAGTAGTAAGTTTGTGACGTTCAGTAGAAGGTAAGTGGACGAAACCGACACAACCAAATATATGAAGTGAATCATACTCAGGCGCAACATTAAACAATCGAGAATACAGAGAGTCAAATTGTAATGTTGGAGAGGGAAGACGATTAATCAAATAAGCAGCTGTCAATAAAGCCTCGACCCAAAATCTAGAAGGCACTGAAGATTCAATTAATAAATTACAAACAACATCCAAAAGATGACATTTTTTATGCTCAGCAACCCCGTTCTGCTGGGGAGTGCAAGGAAAAGATCATTGGGAGAGAATCCCTTTTGTTTTTAGATATTCCCGAAAATTGTTGGACATATATTCCCTTCTCGAGTCAGAATGAAGTATCTTAATACTAGTAGAAAATTGGGTATCAACAAAAGCAACAAAGTTCTGAAAGATGGAGAACACGTTCATTTTAGATCGAAGGAAATAGACCCAAGTAAAACGACTATAATCATCAATAAATGTTACGAAATACTTATACTGAGCATGCGAAAGTACAGGACTAACACTCCATAAGTCGGTATGAATAATCTCAAAACATGTGGAAGCCCAACTACCATGTGAAGGAAAAGGTAAGGATATGCTTTTACCAAGTTTACAAGAATTTCAATCAGGAGACACATGAGAAAATGAATTTTTATTGCCCAAATAACCATTCTTTAAGAGATGAGTCAAAACATTAGAATTGAGATATCCCAATTTCTTATGCCAAACATTACTATCATTAGCAATAGCAATACAAGCAAATGAATCAAAAATGGAAAACTGAAGAAGAAATAAACATCACACTTTAAGCCCCTTCGCGATCACTTTTCCCGTCACTTGATCCTGCACACAACCACCACTCCGATTAAAATGAATTTCACAATTATCATCTACCAATTGTCCAACAGAAATTAAATTTGTAGATAATTTTGGTGACACAAATATATTTGTGAAAAAAGATCCCAAATTTCCAATTGCTGTAATAGGAAGATTACTCCCATCGGTAATTTGAATCTGTTGATCACCTTTATACTTACGAATATCATGTAGAGCCTCTATACTACCTATCATATGATTTGAGGCTGCAGAATCGACCAACTAAGGAGAACCAAGTTGATTTTTCTTACCTTGAAGACCAAGAGCGTAAAAAGCGGAAACAATCATCTGTTGGACCATTTCAGGTGTAAGAGTAGATGAAGCAGCAATTGGAGTGGAAGCAGAGGAGACAATAGCTGAATTGGACTGAATAGCGGTGTGAAAGATTAGGCCTTTTCTATTCCGAGGTCGTATGCGACAATCTTTAATAATATGACCATTATTTTTGCAGTAATTACAGAATTTCTTACTGCAGTTCTTCGCAATATGCCCAAACTCCTTGCAACTCTAGCACTGTATCTGGATCTTCATTTTTCCTTTTCCTTGAACAGCATATGCCACATTAACCATCTCAGTAGTCACTGATTCTTCGGTTATGCCAAGTTGAGTGGCAAGACGTTCTTCGCATAATAATTCTCCCAAGCATACATCCAAAGAAGGAACAGGAGTACGGTTCACTAAGCCAGCCCTTGCAGTCTCAAATTCTGGTCTCAACTTCATCAAAAATTGATCTCTTTAACTTTCAGCATAGATAACTTGAAGTGCAGCTAAAGCTTCCTTGGGAACCTTGGAATAAACTATTCCAGAATATTCACTCCATAGATTAAGGAATCGAGCATAGAATCGGTCAATAGAAAGATTACCCTATTTATAATTAGCAATTTCTAACTCCAATTGGAACTTTCGAGCAAAGTTGTCTTGATAGTAAATACGCCTGAGATAATCCCATATTTCTTTTGCAGTAGGGAAAGAACGAAGATTGTTGACCATATATCGTTCAATAGAACTCGATAGCCAAGAAGCAATCTTGGCATCCTTATTTTCCCATGAACTAAGGTTTTTGATATCAGTCACAGCCTTAGAGGACCCATCTAAATAACCCCATAATTCTTTCCCTTTCACAAACATATTGAACTGAAATTCCCAACTCAAGCAATTTTTTCCATTGAAACGAATTATTGAATTTTCTCCAGGCATGATGAAATGCAAAGATCGGATTCCAATAAATTATCAAGTCCAGCTAAATTAGTTGAGCTCAAAATCGAAAGTTACCTCACTCCACAATTAAATCCAAACCTGTCCCAAAGTCCAATATGAAATTAACCAAACAATAAATAAATAATGCAGCCCAACAAAGCCCAACAAGTAAAGTCCAAACAAAATCATATATCCCAGTAAGAGAAATTCAAACCAAAGCCCAACAATGAAATCTTCAGGCTAATAATGGGAATCCAAGCCAAGCTATATACCTACCCAGAATTTATTTCTCTTGTTGATCAACACTTCGATTGTCGTTCACCCAAAAAAATTCACAAACGGATATGTCGATCCACCACCAAAAAGAGAGCCGACTGGGAGGCCCTCCACTAGATAACTCTAAGAGCAGCGACTTCCAACCGAGAAAACCGCACCAAAAAAAAACAGCGTGCCCACGCTTGCCACACCGAAAACGTGGCCAGAAAAATCACCCACAAACAATTCCACAACTCAAAAGACATCGGCTACCAATTACCAACCACCGACTGCCCTTTACTCTCCACAAATTGCTGACAGAACCTCGACTGTCCAAAGCGAGGTATTTTCTTTAAGAAGGCAAAACCGAGATGATATTTTGAAAAATCTAAGAGGACTCTGATACCATGTTAAATTGGTCCGAATTGTCCCTCCAATTGAGGAAATAGATCACTTATAAAGATAAGAATTACAGCAATTATGGTAAGTTTTCTAACTATGGTAAGAACTAATTAGCCTATTTACGAAATATAAATTACAATAGTATCCCATAGTACATGCTGCTATATATGGCTAACAATTTGTTGACCACCTTAATCAGAAATTTGCATCAGTGTCATATGAAGTAACTTAAAAAATTAAAAAAAATCTACTTCACCCTCTCAAGTCTCAAGCTACCCCCACCACACCCAAAAAAAAAAAAAAAAAAAAAGGACAAAGCTAAATATAAATTAAGACGACAGAGAATAAAAATGGGGGAAAATTTTCAACATAAATAGAACTGAAAAGCATATGAACATAGTGAAATAGCTGTGATCTTTAAAACATAGTGTATCCTCACCACAAATTATTTGGTAATCCTATTCTTTTTGCAAGTAGATCTGCTGGCAAACTTAAGAAAATGCCTATTATTGTTGAACCACTTGATCTATCTTATGTTGTTAAAGAGGCCAAGTGTATATGATTTAAATTTTGTCATCAACAGTTATGAATTAATTGTACTTCCAAATAGCAGGACCACAACACAATGACAGATCTAACATAATTATGAAATGATGAGTACCTGAAACCTACCAAAACCTCCTGTCCCAGAAGCTTCAATATCAACAAAAGCTCCAACCGTGTCACGCCATTTATGTGTTGTCATAAAGCCATGTGAACCCTGAAATTTCAAAAGCATGTTGCTAGTGAATAACTTGTGTGTTTATAACTCATTCACTAAAATTTTCTAGTCAAACTCATACTAATTTATCTTTATACAGAGATTCCACGAGTTACTTTTCCCTATAAAGTAGAAATCACTTAACAAATTGATGTTTCCTATATGTAACACATACCTAATCCCAGAAACCAATAAAGCTTCTTGTTGTAAACAAATAAACAACATTGGAGAATTAGTAAGAATACTCAATTCAGATGCAAATAAAACTAATTTTGCTAATAAAAGCTTTAAATATTGCAAATTAAGGCAAAAGTGTTATTCAGACCCACTATTTTGCAGAATGACACTCAAATAAACAAGCAAATTAAGGCCTAAATAACACAAAAATGTGCAAGGGACCCAACTAATCATGAAATTCTCACCAGCAAAAATAGTTCCTCTGCTCCATTAAATAAGAATATTACTGGCTTAGGAGGAACCCAGTCAGAATCAACCGTAAGCCTCGCCAATTCTAGCAATGATGCTGCAGAAGGAGTAGCAATAAAATCAAGCTCAAAATTATAAGCAATCACATCTTGAAACATTAGCATATACAACCCACCAACACATGAGCCACAGTCACCAGCTCCTGGAGAGCCAGGTGGGGTGTCAAAATGACCATTCAACAAAACAGATGCATCGGCGTCTTGAGAATCTACTGATGAAATCCTGTAAGTAAATTGAAGTTAATCAACTGTAATTCGCCAAACAATTTTTTTCAGAGTTCTATCAAGCATCCAACATATTACAAGATGTTGCATGCGTGCCAGATAACAAATTTTCATTTTTTACACAATGTAAATGAACTAACAGCTCTCGAACAGAGTTTTTATCATTGGTCACAGACTTGATTAAATTTGGCTTCTAATTCTGTTGGTCATTTTAGCATTTTTAATATGGAAAGCATTGAAATATGCTACAAGGTGCAAACTTTAGGCACCAACTCAATTTAATTCATATTTATTTAGTATGAGGTTCCATCTTAAAATGTCAACCATATTAGGAAGAATAACTCGTGCTATTATATGTTGTTTATTTTATTAGTATTTTTAATTGACATAGAATTTATCATTAACAAGCTCCGCAAGATGGTGTCTAAATTGAGAACACAAATTTTGGAATCAGAGCGCTCATTTGAGCTTGAAGCGGATCAAATGGCTCATTATAGTTGGTTGGACTCTAGTACCATATTAATCATTTCATATTTCATCTAAAACTTTAATCAGATAGAGAGGAGTCACATTTATGTATTTAAACTGCATCTTCAACAGTAGTCAATCTTTTACAAGGACTTGAAAGAGAGAGAGGGTGACAAAACAAAAGAAAAATCAATGAACTTTACAACTCCATTAATTATCAAAATAACACACAATGAAGAAGAAAGTGTGAAGTTCCGTAAAGAAAAAAAACATGTTTAAATCAGCAGAAAGTTCATTTTTTTTCTTTTCCTTTTTTGTTTTTTTTTTTTTTTTTTTTTTTTTTTTGGGTTGGGGGGGGGGGGGGGGGGGGGACATTTGTTGATAAAAATGTTTTTAATTTAATGAACCGGTGTGTGGCCTTGAAATTGGGAAATAAAGAATTTAATAGAAAGAAGAAATAAATTGTGCAGAGTACCTCATAAGAATATTTGTGTGATTTCTATAAGCTAGAGATATACTGTGTCCTAAAAAGATCATATTGAATGAGCCAGTAACAGTGGTTTCTTCAATCTCTATCCTGCAAATACAGATTCCAAGAACCAGAGTTACTTGATCACAATCTTATATAGGTGTTCATCCATACATGAGGAACAGTAAATTTCAAATTTGCGAATGGAAACCAACCTAAGATTCGATCCAGCTCGCTCTTTTGTCACATCCAACTGTGCTTTAATATATTCCGCAGCTTTTCTTAAACCCGGACTCCCCTCCTACACGCGATTCCATAAAAAAAATAATAATAAATAAATAAAGAAGATGATTCATTTAATTAAGTCTTTCCACTTCTTAGAAATCAACAATCAAACAAGAAACTAACAAATTCATATATAGGACTAGTTCCCTAGCTTATGATTAGATTCTTCTAAAAACTAGGGGAAAAAAGTCAACGGAAAAAATAGCAGCATTGAATTCACTCACTAATATTCTCCTATCCACATACCAGAGATTGAACTGTCTTGATAAGATTGCAAAACTGATTAAAAAAAAAAATTCACATGCATAGAGTTACAAAGAAATTGTTATGTATCAGACTGGTGTTGACCTGACGACCACCGATGTCTTCCGACAAGACGCGGACGTGTTCAATGGCTCTGGCTTCGGAGAAACGATCAAGTGGTGCGTCGATACCGAGAGGCTTAATGAACTCCATGTAAATTGCGGAGTGTACAATATAGGAAATGAGTCCGTACATGATCGCAAGAGCAAACAGCACTTTGAAACCTGTAATATCGCCTGAGGTAAGCTTGAAAAAAGCCATTTTTGCAATTGAATTCTCGAAGAGCAGAGAAGAATTGTATGATTTTGACTGTAAAGGATGAATCAGGTGTCAGGTTCTCGTTTACAGGGCGTTTATGGCACGTGATTTGTTCATAAAATTCGGAATCTGAAAATGTTTGTCCGGGCTTTTGGGTCAATTGTTTCCTAAGTTGTTACCTGGGTCGGGTCCATTGTTATAGAAGATTAAGAGTGTGTTTGATTGACATGAAAATATTACCTAGAAAAGAAAATATTTTTCATCTTTTATGAAAAATAAAAATCACCTTTACCAAAGGAAAATATTTTCCTTAAAAACAAGGAAAATTAAGCATATTTTCAAAAGTTGGAAAATGTTTTCCATGGAAAAAAATAGCAATCAAACACTTCAAGTGAAAATTTGGATGAAAAACTAATATTTTTCATGAAAAATAAATGTAATCAAACATACCATAAAATATTAAATCCTGACCCTTCTGGGTCGGGTCCATTGTTCTAGAACATTAAAATATTAAATCCTGACCCTCATTCTTTTGGAAAAATATATTTTTTGACAGCATTTCAATCATATATTTTTTAATTAAATAATATTACACATATATTCAAAAAATTTCCTTATTTCTTAACCATACATTTTCCATAATACAATATTCAAAAATTCATACTTTCAAAAAAAATGGGGCTCAAACAAGAGCAAAATGGATAAAATTTATAACTAAACCCCCTTTTTTCGATTCTTTTTCCATTAAAATAAAAAATATAATCACTATCCATTACATCATACCATCTAATTTGAATTTCTATCTCTTGTGTAGGACTATATTTTTAATTCTCATTTTTACAAAAATGGGAAACAAACGCCCCTTTAAGTATCACCAATTTCAAAAATAAGAATAGAAGTTTTAAATTTCAACAATCAGATGATTATTAAAATTTATTTTATGAATTAATTAATTATATATTTTATTAATTAAATATACTACGACACAAATTTATAGTTAATCACATATTATTTTTCGATCACAATTCAAAAATTTTATGAGTCACAATTTATTTATCAATTACAAATGCAATTTATTTATTGGTCACAAATCACAAATATTATAAGTCATAACTATTAAATAGTCACAAATTAGCAAATTATCGATCACAAATTAACAATTTTTAGGTTACACGTTATTTTTTGGTGATAATTTTATCTTTTTTTATTGATCATATATTGTTTATTGATCACAAATTAACCAATTTAATGGTCACAATTAACCAAATAATTTGTGATCATCACCACTTTCAACCACTACCTCCAACAACACCACTATCACTATCGTTGCCAGAACAACCACCGCCACGTCAAACAAATCAATAAATCGTAGAAAAACATCACCAAATTGTCATGCCAGAACTAACACCATACCACTAACACCACCAAACACAGTACTACACCACATACTGCATGCGCCCAACCATTTACTACCATCGCACCTGCAGCACCACAAACGCACTCACAGCACCACATGATCGTCGTACTCACTAGAACTCGTCGTTCCCACCACCATGCAGCACACCTTTACCTATACCGCACCACCAGCACGCACAGCACCACACCGCTCACCCAACTACCGCAGCACCACCACTTTACCATAGTAGCGCATCACCGCCACACCCACCAAAGATCTCTATTCCCACCGCCGCACCACACACTTCCACCACCGAACTGTCAATCACCACGCCACTCAAAAAAAAAAATTTTAAAAGAAAAAGAATGATTCTACACCGTCTAACTCACCATTTTCATCAGTACTAAAAAACATGATTTCCATCAACTAATTTTTGGTATGCCCACCGCTGCTATCAAATCTAGTTCATTGGATACTTCACATCCACCATATCTTCGTCGATTGTTTTTTCAAAAAATTCAACCACCACCAGAACTGTTGCCACCACTTTATTCATCACGCCAAGAAATACCCATTCAACACACACTAACACCACACCACCGCATTGCCACTGCTTCGTACACAGCGATGAAGCATTCACCGCCACTTTGTTTGTGCAGCGACGTCCCATTCCTCGTTATAGTTCGTGTGATACAACCAAGAGCGCTGTAGTTCATGTGCAGCGACACCACTCATTATTGTTGCTTCGTGCGTAGTGAAATGGCGCACCATCGCCACTACAAGGGCTCCATTGCTTGTCGCGTAGAGTCACCGAGATAAGTGGGTGAAGAAGAGGCGATAGAGAATAAAGTAGGTTGCTCACGAAAAATATATTTTGATTTAAAACCACCACAAGTATACGGTTCATCAACAAGTAATAAAATGAATTTTAAGTCCGAATATCGTCCCACACGGATTGATTTAGTTCAATTTCTATTATCGTGACCTTGACCGAAACAACAAAAATGAGAGTGTTTTGTTATGATGCAAATTATAACTAAACTAAATTACATATACAATTAGAAGTGATTTAACTAACTAAATGCAAGTAGTGTTTAAATGTAAATTGAAGTGTTCTAATGAATGATAAGTGTACTAGGATTGCGAATCCCCATGCAATAATTCTTTTTAACATTAGTTTTACACTTTGACAACACGATTGAATGTTGAAGAATCAATATTCCTATTATATTTAACAATCTCTCTCGAGTAATATTAATACTAGTTTCATATATGATCCTACTATATTTCTATGACGGATACAAACATACAAGAATGTATGAACTCTATTGAACACTTAAGGATTTATATAGAGCATAGCGATATATTTCTATTCCCCATCAGACCCTACGATGATTTATATCATGTCGAGTCTATTTTCCTTTTTTCGAATGTATAAAATTAGCCATCATATTTACGTGATTACCGTGCGCAATAATCATGGAGAAAAGAAATTCGCATAGACCATTCAATACTCAAAAACATATTTTTAATGTCAAACATGTAAAACTCAAGATTAAAAACTCATACTACAAGGTTCATAATTCTCCTATCACAAATAAATTTAGCTAGACATGATGGGAAGAAGAAAGCACAAATAGTATTGAAGAAACGACGTCACCAATTTAAATTTTCAATTGAATCTTCGGTTCTTCCAATTAATCTTCTCATTCCCTACTCTCAAACTCTTGTGAACGTGTTATAATGCGTGCCCCTACCTTATGTACATCCCTAGGACTATAAAGACACTCTAAAATTTGTTTTCATAAGAATTTCAGTCAGATAAGGAAATTAGAATTTTTTTCATCGTGACTGACCTGGGCAGTCGCTCAACTTATATTAACTTTCAAATATTGTGTTTTAGTCCCCCGAACTCCATTTTCTCGTTTCTTAACCTCCTTTCTCATTTCTTCTTCTTCCAGTGCTCCATGTCTTTTATAAATTGGCCTTCAAATCTTTCATATCTTCATTTTGTATTTTGCGTCATCTTTTGACTATTTGCACTTCAGTCCCTAGACTTTTGATTTCTTCCATTTTGATCATTTTCACTTTTTTTCTAGATTACACCACATTCATCAATGTTGTCATACAAAACATAATTTATATAGAATTAATTCATATTTCAACATATTTTATCAACAGTTATCCATGTTTTGTAGTCAAAATAAATATGTAAAACGCGCTTATTATGGGTAAACAAATATCTGTGTAAATGAATTAGGGCTTGTTGGATAGGTTATATTATTATTAAAATTAAAATATTGAATTAATATCTGATTTTTGTATAAATAAAATTTAGATTTGATTTTCGAAATTGAATCTTAAAAAATCTGGTTTGGTGTCATTTCTACTTATTAAATTATTCTAGAATCTACACTAATGAGTATGCATTTATTATTAGTCTATTTAAAGTACTTTGAAAAGTTTAAAGAAAAGAATTAGACAACAAATGGAAGGGAACATGAAAAATTAGTACTATTCTCAGAGCAGTTATTTGCATCAATGTGAAATCAAGAGGAAACAAAACATAATAGTATTACAAACTAGACTTTAGAGTAGATTTTATTAGGATTACAATATACTATAAATTCTCGTTGTTGGAGGAAGTGAATCGACAAATGCATGAAAAGAGCGATGCCAAAAGGAGGTTTGAGGATTGGGATAGAGTGTTCTTACAACTCATATGGAAAAAATAACATGATGCCTTCTTGTGGCAATTGAAGTGGAACTTCAAGGGGATGTGATATCTAGTGTAGTGAATAGTCATCACTATTGTAGGAGAGAGCTGTAATAGGACTCATTGCGAAAATCGAGTTGGACTGGGTAGCCCCTTTGTTTCGAGGAACTGTCGTTGACACGGAGCACAAGCAATGCGCACAGCGATTACTCCGGAGACCTTCGCTTGCCTTACTTGGAGGCTCACACAACACAACAAGCTCTCCTATCTTTTGATTAGGAAAGCGTCACATACCAAGGGCATAGATTGTTTGTTAAAAACACAGGACTCTACTAAATGTATAGGTGAATCTCTTTATCTCGAATATTAAACTATCCCTAAAATAAGGCTTGCTATTGTTAGCTCCGCCACAAGACCAACTTAAACTTCTTCCATATATGTCCTTCTTTGTCCGAGTCTTCACCCTCCACCAGAACTCCTGTAGGTTAGAGAGATACAGTTCACTCAACGATTACCTTTGGGTTTTGAACTCCATATCGAGAAAGAACGTTCTTGTTTGCAAGATTTCAATCATGTACATGGACCCATTTTTCATTTCATTTGTGGAAATTTGATGATCTATAAACCGAACAATCATACCTATTTAACTGATGCTATAAACATCATAATGGTAGCAATTGTAGGCTCACTTGCATTGAGAAGCCATGACACGACCAACTGATTTGTGGCACTCCAGTGAACCATCTTAGTATCACTCATATTGGAGATCTCAAAGACATAAAAAGTTGCAATAATAAAGTAGTATCATAGAAAGTGATTCCACTCTTTTCCTAAGATCCCAACATACAAGATCATAAGTACTTGACTATAATAAGCAATTGTTGAAAATCAGTGAGTGAAATAAGACGGATGTAGAGAAATAATAATAATAATTGGATGAAGCCTTAGTCCATTGCCCATCCTAAAACTTTGTCTAAGGCCTCTTTCTTACGAAATCTTGGATAATTAATTATCGTCTTGTCTGAGACATAAATATGTCTTATTGTTTTTTTACTGAGTGACACTCACTAGTTGGTCTAGCTTCGTGTTCTTTCAACTTTGAGAAGCGATCCCGTATTCGAGAGTAGGATCCTTCTCATGAAGGTGTGCTGCTAAGTCTCAATTAACAAATGCCTTGACTGGTCCTAAACACCTCTTCCTACAACCCCACAACATGTGTGGGCTTTCTTTACATAGGCTGCAAAAGCCAGGACTTGCTCGCTCAGCATTTACACCTTTGTTTTAACAATTTTCTAACAAAGTTAGTCATTTTCGTCTCATTCTGTTAATTTCTTCCATCAAATATGGATAATTGGCACAAAACGTTCACGTCGTTTGTCTTCATTGCACAAATCTTTCCTATCATTCTAATTTAGTATTTGGACCCTCAGATTGACATCTTTTGCACAAAATATCCTTACCGTCTATTTTTTCCATTAAAGTATTGTAACCCTCGTCTTTAAATAAACAAATAGAAAAGAGAAAGATTATATTTAAAAAATGTAGCTAGGGTTCCAAGTTTTTAAAAACGTACAAACAAGTCTCACGTAAAAGCAATTTAATAAATACTAATAAAAGAAAAATATTTCATCTTCCCAATTAATCCAACCTACCCTACCCCTCCACCACAACCACCAAAATAATTCAAAGTTAAAAAAAAGGAAAAAAAAACAAAAAACAAAATGGTTCTTCCATCCAATTTCGCACGTGCCAACAACCACACAATTTCTCAATTTCCCCATCACATTGCCACACCATCCAGATATTTACTTATTTTTCTATAATCAAGTTTCATGTAGGGTTGAACAGCGAAATCACTAAATCAGAAAACCAAATGAAACCGTATTTTTGAAACCATTTATTTAGGTCCATGTGGATCTGTCAATATTTTAGTTTTGAATTGAACCAATCCACTTTAAAGTTTTGATTTAGGTTTCAATTTTTGCAAATAGTTTTAACCACGCAAACAATTTGAAAAATTGAAAATAAATTAATTTATCCAACCTAAGTAAAATTAAATATATCATAATTAAAAAGATACATCCATATTTTTGATCCAACCCAATTAGGCGACTATCAATCACAATTAATTAATTAAATCATATCTAATTATCTAACGTTATCCCAATTGTAAATTCAAAACCCTCGAATTGGTTGAAAATATTGAATGACTACTACTGAATTATATTCATCGATCTTTCATTACAATGAAGTAGACAATTAAATCTAATTACCAAAAAAAGAAAATTAGGATAAACTCACTTGAAAATTGAGTTCAAATTCGAGAAAATTATTAGTAGAAAGAAAATATCCACATTTGCTTTCAGTCTGCATTCCTAACTAGTTGTCAAATTCTTAAATCTTTATGAGTTCATTGAGTGCAAATATTTTTGAGGCAGTGATTTTCACTGAGATTTGGTTGCATAAACTAGGAACTCGTAGAGATTAGTGAATATTTGGATTGGTAGAAGTGTTGGATAATTAAGAAAAATTATAAAAGGTGGTATCGTAATTGATCTTTCTATTCATTTTCTTTTGACAATTGCTTTATATCTTTTAATTACAATTAATAATTACATTTGTTATATTCATCAATTTACACAAAGAATAAATCACGTGTTACAATTGGAAATGATGCCTCAATTAGTATCAAGTAACTGGTTATAAGTAAACTGTTTCTATCATATTGTTGCATCGTAATGATTAGAAGTGTAATTTTTTTTTTTGTAATATTTGTAATAATACTTTGTAATAATACTAGTTTTTATATTTTAACGTGAATTTTTAGACTAATATTTATGATTTAACCCTTTCGATATATATTATTTTTAATTTATTAAATTTTGGTTTTAAACCAAACCAAAATCGAACAAAGTTGATTTGGTTTGGTTTAAAAATTGAAATGGTTTGGTTTGGAAAAATTTCAAATCACTATAAAGGGTTTGGATTGAAAATTTATCACAAATCATCCAAAGCGTAGCTTGTTCAACCCTAGTTTCACATTCTAATATCCATTTTTTTTTTTCAATGAAGTTACAACAAATTTTTTGAAGGAAACTATTTTCATCTAATTCTTTTTCTATTCTCTCGTTGCTGGTTATATACACTTAAATATACATATGAATTTATTGCACCAGCTTTTAAAATTTGCTCTTATTTTATTCAAATTTATTTTGTCTCACAAAATGATGTTTGAATACGAGACTTCTTCTTCCATTAGAAGGTTCATTCAAGATATTAATTCAAACTCCAATCTTAACTATTCTAATTCAATTCCCATTAAGCGGAAAATAAGTATATATTTTTTTTGGAGGATGGATTTTTTTTTTGTTAATATAATTTAAATTATTTTAAGGGGGCTTGTTTACTCTATTTAAAAAATTTATGACTTTGACTGCAGATTTTTTAATATTATCTCTTTCTTTTCTTTTTGTTTATTTAAAGGGGCGGGGGTAAATTAGTTATTTTATAATGATTTAATGGAGAAAATATATAGTAAGGACCTTTTGCGCAAAGAAATATTGGTCTGAGGGTCTAAATACTAAAATTGAAACAATAGAGGCGATTTGTTCACGAAGGCAAATGATAGAGTTGTTTTGCACCAATTGCCCATATATAATGGATGGAATTGAAGGAACGAGACAAAAAGGACTAACTCTGCAAGAAAATGTTGGCATGAGGATACAAATGTCAAGTTTGAAATGATGGGAATGTTTTGTTCTAATTACCCATTTTATTATAAGTTGATATATATTGTTTTTGGAAAAAAAAAAGAAGAAGAAAAAAGACAGCATAGTTAAAATATTTAAATAAAAGTCGAGTTGATGACGAGTTGCTTATTTCTTTTTAGTATCTCGACTCTTTTCAACCATTTCTGCTGACATCCAAATTCGTGACACCTAGTTGTCAATGTATGCTTGCCACCTTTCCGTCGACCTATTGATTATGTGGACACTAGGTCACAGTACCAATGCAATGTTGTCGTACCAGGATGGTTTAGCGATTATTTACAATCTAACGCTCAAGTTGAATAATGCAATTTATGTGGAAGAAATATATAGACAAGGTTTTAGTCAAATTTTTAGATGTAGTGCACCTTTAATTTGTGCAAGTGTGGAGGTACTTATATAAGATTTGAGTTGTAGTTATTTTTTACTTTTATAATCTGTGTATGGGTCGATCTAATCTTTTTGGACAAATTGTCGATCCTATCATAGTCATATATTTCATTTGTACCTGTTGTAGCCTTTATGTGATTCTCAACGGCCTCCTATTTGCAAGATGTAATACTTGCAAGTGGTCTTCCTCTTATCTATTTTAGAAGTGTGAAGCTGACTCTCGATCTACTTCATAGTACAAGGGTGTCAATAGATCTTTCCTTTTTTTCAAAAGATCTTATTGGAACGCTACTACCACCACAAAAGGATGTTAGGGAAATATTTACTTGCCTTGTCTCCAAAGACTAGATTTGTTACTCTTCGTATTGAGTTAGCTATCAGAAGCAACACGTGGAAGCCCCACTGACGATATCGGAAGAGTCAGCCCAAATATATGAAAAGACGAAGCAACAATGTTACAGAGACTACGTAAGTCGAAGCCCTTTATTCTGGCCAAGGTACCACTCAGCTACATACATGCCGAAACCTTGGCAAAAGGTTTATGTCGAAGTCCTCATGCCCACGACCAACCGAAACTCTGAAAGATGAGGCTGAAGTCCTAAGAGACGACGAGGCCGCACATCTACCGACTTGACAAATATCTTCGTGAAAGACTGATTAGACGTCTACTTTATCTTGCGTCATGAATATCGGCCTAGAAATGTAGGGCAATTGACTCTTTATCAATGTAATAAATGCATGTGTAGGAAGGATGTGATGTATAGAAGAAGGAGGTAGAGGCACGTGGTTCAAATTCAACGATCACCTCGTCTTTCCCAAACTCTATATATACCCTTCCCTTAAAGAAAAATGAGAGAGAGATATGTGTGGAACAATAGAAGCAACACATAAATAGAAAGAGAACAAGGGGAGAAAATCCGGGAAAAAGAATAAGGAATGGGTATATTAATTTTTTGCTTACTTTGGAGGGAAGAATAAATATTACTCCATACATTTCAACACATTGGATCTCTTGTTCGTTTCTCTTCTTCTTCTTCTACAAATATATGTATTTAAAATCCATATACTGCGAAAATACATTCACGCATACACTGTCTTCTAACGACACCTGTTGGCCACTTTCGAAGGTCAACGAGATTCATCGCTATGGTCGTGGGTTCAATAAGGTAAAGGTTGATGAGGATTGCAATTGCCCATGCTAAATCTTTATACCGCCTTTAAGGCAAACCAACAATGATGGTGTTGTACCTTTGGTCATTGTCCTGCGATGATTAAGGTTAGGTGGTTGCCTTAGTGATAGGGGCGTCAAGGCTTTTCGAGAATTCAATGGACGAGGCAAATCTGGATAAGATGTGGATGAGCAATCCTATATGGCTCTATTAGAGCTCCACATGGATGCCCAATCTTATGTGGCTTCTTTGTTGCCTCAAAGTGGGGAGCATGCATGACAATGATTTTATCCATGATACAATTAAAAACGTACTGAACAAAGTCTTTCGTGTAACAAAGTCGAAAGTTGATGAATTATTTTTCGACCGTGAAAACTATTGAGAGGAAATTTAAATAAGTAGCAATGCGAATGTAATCTCTTGTTTGAGCTCCATTCTTTTTTATAAAAATGTATTTTTTAATAGTGTATTGATAGGAAATGTATGATTATAAATTAAGTAAAAAATTTGGATTTACATGTAATATTATTTTATTGAAGAATGTAAATGATATCAAATTATCATTTAAGAATGTATTTTTTCTAAAGAATAGGGCTCAAACAGGAACTAACTATAATTTATAGTCTTACACTTATGTAAGGACAAAATGTCTTGCTTAACTAGACATGAAACTGAGTTACTTTAGTATTAATTTCTTAAATTAAAACTTCAAATTCATCATTCCATGCTCCATACAATGCATAGATGGACAAGGTGAATCCTTCGAACGTGTACAAAAGATTTAAACAAATGTGTGGTCTCTAACAAAGCACACAGAATTTTTTATTTATTTTTAATGACGGTGAGCTCTCGTGGCAGTGGAGTCCCTATTGTTAATGAAGGAAATTGCCTTCACACGACAAAAAAAAAACAAAAAACAACAGATGCATATACTTGGGTCTGAGTTCATCATAATATCAATTTTGAACCAAAGTAAACGGACTATTTAAAGGAACTCAATTATGTTTTATGGAAAATTTTATATCTAGGGGATTGAATATGACCCATTTTAAAACTATGAAATAAAGTTTAAAATTTTAAAAATAAGATATTAATTACTTTTTATTTATGAAATAATTAAAAATATATTAAAGGCACAATTATATACCATTTGGTATTATCAAATTAATTGGTCACAAACTATTTCTCAGTCATGAATAAAAAATTTTATGGGTTACAAATAAAAAATAAAATATAGATCATAATTTATTCATCGGTCAAAAATTATAAATTTTATAAGTCACAACTCATTTCATGATCACAAATTATCAAATTAATTGGTCACAAGTTATTTCTTGATCACAACTTAATAAATTGTAAGTTGCGATCACATTTTTTAGGCTACATATTATTTATTAGTTACAAATTAACCATTTTCTTTTTTTACAATCAACCAAATAATTTATCACAAACACCCCCATCCCAACTATCGCCACGAACACACCAACACTGTTGACATTACCACTATTGCCACCATCGCTACCACTACAATACCAACGCCACCATAGCTTTAACCAACACTACACCACCACCACCATCAAAACACTTACACAAACACCATAACTCCATGATGGCAAGCACCGCACAAATCAATGCCTCACAATGGCGCTATGAACACGCTAGGACACTCAAACCAACGTTGCTTCCATTCTCAGATCGACCAAAAGCACAGCTACCATTTTTCGGATCAATGTTGGTGTTTCAAGAAAGAGAGAGGTGATAGAGAGAAGGGAGAGAGAGTAGATAAAAGATAGGGAGAGAAAAATTAGAAAAGATTTCGGGTTTGAGAATGAAATTGGACGAGGTAGATGAAGGTAGGGAGTTATATTGATAAATTTAATTTTATAATGTTATTATTAATATTGAATTATCATCTGATTTTTGTACAAACAAACTTTAATTCTAATTTTTGAAATGGTAACTCAAACAATCTAGTTCTATGTAATTTTCACTATGCTTTAAGTCCTAGTAAAATACAATCATTTTGGGCTGTAAAGTTTAGCTCAAAAGGTGTGTCCTTTTATGAAGTGTTGTGGTTCAATATATTTGTTAATTTCACAACTACAAACATTTAGGGGGTCAATTTAAAAAAAAAAAAAAATTAGGTAAACTAAAAAGTATTTTAAAAATCAGGTGTAACTTCAAATATGTTGCTTTTTTGTTGTAGTGTATGTAATTTTTTCACTTTATGTAATTTTCTATATTTTTTTGAGCAAATAATTTTAATAAGTTACACTTAGACTCTGTTAATTTACACTTGATTCATGTCATAGAGTAATTTTTTTAAAATTCTAACATATATAATGTGTTATTGGTGTTATAGTGTGTAATTTTAATAAAACTATAACTTAACATTATTACACCACTATCTCGCCATCATCATAAAATTCAATATCCAAACTCCATCCGATCACCATCGCAACCACCACCACGACTATTACCTTGTACCACCATTGCTGCTTAATTTGCGTGTAACGCCTTATAAGTATGAAAATTCCAGATCTAGATATCAATGGAGAAATGAAAACAAATCTGCAACAAAGATGGGGAAATGAACAAAATTGGTGAATTTGATTTTAGTGAATCCAAAAAGTCCCCAACTTGTGTTGAGGTTTGGCCCAAAAAATTGCTCTAATCCAATCAAAATGGGGGACACTGTGCAATGATCTTACAGCCGTATTTCTTAGGGATGGCAAAAAAAAAATAAAAAAATCTGTCAAACAGGATACCCGTGGAACTCGCCCCGTTCACCCACTTAATTGGGTGTTCGGTCAGGAATGGAGTGGGGGATTTCTCCCCGATATGGTATGGGTAATAGGGGGCCCAATCCCGTTTAACTTAAAAAAAAAAAAAATCAATATTTTAAATGGAAAATTTCATGAAATTTTATTAATTCTAATGGAAGGTGTCAACTATGATTATCTAAGAAATATGATAAACAATAAAACCCTTAGTTTGCCAAATATAATTTAATAATTTAACTTTAAAAATAAATTAATTAATTCTCACTTTAATTGGATATTCGGGTTAGGAATGGGGTGGGGGATTTCCGCCCAACATGGGTATGGGTAACAGGGCCCTGCCCCCTTTTTTTCAAGATGGAATATTTCACAAAAAAATTTATTAATTCTAATGGAAGATGACAAGTAAGATTATCTAAAGAATATGATAACAATAAAAATCTTAGTTTACAAAATATAATTGAATAATTTAACTTTAAAATAAATAAATTAATTAAAAAATTTAATAACCATATCATTCTCTCTCTTTACTTAAAGGGGACAATAAAATAAATTATAAATTTTTTAAAAAATGATACTAAATGGGGCAAGGGCCCCACCCCACTTTAAAAAGGTAACAAGTCGGGTATGGGAACGGAAATTACTCGACTGGGGAGGTTGTTCCAACCCGAACTCGCTCCGTTGCCATCCCTAATATCTCTGGTACATAAATAAATGATGATTTTCTTAATAACATTATTCTACAAAAAAATCCACTATGTGCTATATATCTATAGAATTACATCAGTCTATTTTTATCCGTAATAGTTCTCCACTATTATTGCTATTGCTAAGGAAAAATTATGCCACTAATTTCTCCATTTCTTCAATTGAGGAAAACTATGATAAGTTATTCGGTATGCAATATTGTACCAAGTGCTATAATATATAATATTTTATATTATTTACCTTCAAATTTTTTTTTTAAAATTATTTAGTAGTTATTTTTTGGCTTATGAATAGTAGAAATAGAAGTATAAAATATTTATGGTGTAACTGGGGTATATTTAACTATGAATTCCTACGGTACGATGAGGATGAGCTTACAAAAGTAAATAATGCATCGTATATTTGATTCCAAAAAAGAGAGAGGATATATTTAAAAAGGTTGATTCATGTATTAGATTAAGGCCCCGTTTGGTAGGGATTTTTTACCCCAAAAAATTGATTTTTTGATCGTTATTTTACTATTCAAGCAGTAATTTTTGACTTCTTATCTCACATGTGGACCCCACTTTTCTTCTAACGGTCAAAAAATCAATTCTCAAAATCCCTACCAAACGGGCCGTAAATTAAAAATGAAAGTTAAAATACTATTTAGGATAGTACTGTTCAATACTTTATATCAGACGAGCTCAAACGTAATTACAATGTAAATTATCGCAAACGCTGCACTTAATTTCTATGACAAAATGACATGATATGGATATGGCCTATCCCTTCACTTAACTTGCCACCTAACAAAATTTATGATGAAGAAAGGACACCTAACGACATATAGAATTTAGACCTTGCAAAGAGCAAAGTGAATAATCTGTTTTTGAGCACTAAAGAAAGGTGAACATGGTGGAAGGTCATGTTTTGGATAAGATATACTTAAATTTTACTTTAATTATGATGCCAAAAGCTCAAACCAAAAATTATCATATGATAACAAATAGAATCTGGTCATAAACCTCATATTACCTTTCTAATTATCATTATGAATGCAAGAAAATTATCAATAGCTTTTCCATCAATGTAAGAAGAATGGGATAATCAGTGATTAATTGTTATTACCTAATATCAAGATATTTAGGATATATTTGCTACGCAATGTTAAAAAACACCTTTTGATTTGGTCAAAACACATTGCTTGTGGCATTTGTTGGCTTGGAACAACAATTGCTTGTGTATGGTGCTTGATGGGATAAACAAACATTGACATTCAACCTCGTTTGTCATTCGTGTGCAATGCCTTGTTGCACTGCAAACTTCAACAGTATGTTGATGCACTTTGTGAACATGGGCGAATTGCTGATGGGCATGGTTAAATCTCATTGTCACTACACGGTTGTAATGAACAAAAAATATTATTTTTCTTTCTTAGTGTTGTCGAATAGCCTACAATCCACATTCCTAAACATACTGAAAGTTTGTTACTCTGCACAAATAAAACAGTACATTCTTGAGGAAGCCCATGCTAAAAGTTTGTTACTTTGCACAAATAAAACAGTACATTCTTGAGGACGTGCATATTAATGGAAACCACTTTTGTGGAGAGATTGCTTGGGAATCAAGTTCTGCTGAAAGCATTAAAGAGTGATAAGAAAGCTACAACACTAAACACATGAAAACCATCAAATTTTGCATGACTCAAACAAAGTAGAAATGGAACCTCAAGAATCATAAGCAACAGGGAACCCTTGAAGCCAAAGTCTCACTGTCATCTACCTGTGCAGCCTTATCTTTTAAGCAAAACTTCACCCCCAAATGCCCCCACCTAAAATTCTTTTTCTTGTTTTAAACTCCTCTAGGAATTCAAAACCTCTAATTTCTTGCTTGGAAAACCCGATTTCTCCTTCGATGGGGTCCTTCCAAGCACTGAATGGAACAGGAAGTTCTGCATTGCTTGAGACATCGTGTGGATATTTGCTACAAGAGTTAGAGGCAAGTTTTTCTTTAGTGCATGTTTTGTATGCAGCATTTGATCGCATTGAACATAATAACATATGTTAATTTGTTTTTCTTATTTAATAGTGTGAAATAATTATGTCTAATTCACTTTTCTAAACATGCTATCAGTATTTTCTTACTGATCTGATCATCTCTTGAATGGCTTCCTGTATACGACTAGCAGATGATATGGGATGAAGTCGGAGAAGATAAATTTGAAAGGGAAAAGATTCTACTGGAATTAGAACAAGAATGCCTGGAAGTTTATAGAAGGAAAGTAGATACTGCAAACATTTCACGAGCTCGACTACATCAACAACTGGCTGAATCTGAGGCCGAATTTACACATCTTCTTCTGTCACTTGGTGAGAGATCACTCCCCGGACGTGTAAGTTCTTGATCATTTATTAAAAGGCATTGCAAGTACACGTGAAATTGACCAATTAGTGTAGAAAGTCAGAATAAAAACAATGAACATAAACTAGGTTAATCTTTAAGGAACAGAAGTAACTGTCTTAGTTAAAGAAGAAAACTTTGAGGCTGATTTCTGCCAAGATCATTGCTGTAAATGGAGTTAGAATGAAATTAATATATGACATTTCCATATATTATTGTTGTTAACGTAAATTCAAGTACCTTTTTAATGACAGCCGGAGAAAATGACTGGAACACTAAAGGAACAGCTAAAATCAATCAGCCCTGCTCTAAAAGAGATGCAATTTAGAAGAGAAGATAGAGTAAAGCAATTCCGAGTGGTACAAGGACAAATTCAAAAGATTTCAGCAGAAATAGCAGGTCAGCCGGTATATAATGATTCATTCTCAAATGTTGCGGTAAATGAGAATGATCTTTCATTAAAGAAACTCGAGGAGTATCAGAATGAGCTCGAGAGACTTCACGCTGAAAAGGTACTGCAGCTTGTATCAGTTTGTGTATCCAGGGATCGAAAAGAAATGAGATTTGATCAAAACAAGGATTTTAACTTCTCTCTTTTCGTTTTTTTTTTTTTTTGGTACTTGTATCAGAGTGACAGACTCCGAAGAGTGGAGAATTATATAAGCATCATCCAGAGCTTGGCAGCCACATTAGGAATGGATTCTTCCCAGATCATCACAAAAGTACACCCGAGCCTTAATGAGTTATCAGGGCTGTCAAAGAACATCAGCGATGGTATTCTGGAGAAGCTCGACAGCACTGTCAACTCGCTTGAAGCAGAAAAGCATATGCGCCTGGAGAGGGTAAATTTTACCAATCTTTTGTGCTGTTTTTGCATGTTAATCCATGCATCTTGGCCAGCAACAGCTGTGAACAGTATGACAAGACTCGATAATACAATTAACAAGACTTTAGCTTCTATCATAAATGTTTAGCAGAATATATTGAGATACAATACAACTGCAATGAATAATACTAGAATTTAAAATTACGTGTTTAATGTGACTATTGCAGCTTCAACAACTTGGTAAAGCGTTGGCCAACCTGTGGAATCTCATGGACACGCCTAGTGAAGACCGTCAACATTTCTTTCACGTCACTAGTTTGTCATCAATTTCATCGGCTGAGATATTCACTCCCGGAGGCCTAACTATCAGCATAGTGCAGCAGGTTTGTTGTTATAGTTCAAATGAGATTTCTTCAGAGCTCGAATTCCGTAAGTGAAATTTATTGCAAATTTTTACAAGGTGGAAGCTGAAGTCAATAGGCTGGATCAGTTAAAAGCGAGCAAAATGAAAGAGTTTTTCTTCAAAAAACAGGCTGAGCTCGAGGAAATCTGCAGTCGATCGCACATGGAAATTCCTTCTAAATCAGAAATGGAGAAAATAATTAACCAACTAAATTCTGGTTAGACTAACTTTCTCTTGAAAGGATTTGCTAGCATTTTCTGATATGATACAATTGTTTGGACTAATTATGATGTACGAAAAGGGGAGATTGACCATGCCGATCTCCTCACAAGCATGGATGAACAGATATCCAAAGCAGAAGAAGAAGCTTTTAGCCGGAAGGCCATAATGGAAAAAGTTGAAAAATGGATCTTAGCACGCGATGAGGAGCGATGGCTGGAAGACTATAACAGGGTGAGATTCTCATCCCGGTTTATATACTCATTTAGTCGAGTCTAATTTAATATTAATCTCTAACACGATGCCTATTCCATGGATTGTTTCAGGATGAGAACCGTTATTCAGTCAGCAGAGGTGCTCACAAGAACCTCAAAAGAGCAGAACGTGCAAGAATAATGGTTAATAAGATACCAGGTGAAAAACGAATTTTTTCGAAGTTAATAATTGGGCTTGAGAACCAATTTTCTATGCCTAGCACGTGTAATTCTTTCAATTTTACTTGACAGCTTTGGTGGATTTGCTGATATCCAAGACTAAGAGCTGGGAAGAAGAAAGAAAGAAAAGATAAAGAAATCGACAATCGTCTTCACATGAAAGTCTACGAACCTATCTAATTTGATTTAAAGAACCTCATTTTTTTGTGTGACACTAGGTTCCTCTATTGGCAATGCTGGAAGAGTACAATATGCTGAAGAAGGAAAAGGAAGAGGAGAAACAAAGACAAAGGGTGAGTGGTATCGTTTTGTCCCTCTTTCGTTATACTTGTAGAAACAATTGACAATTTTTGTATGGTATTAGCGTCTGTTTGACGCTCTTTTGGCATTTTAAAGAGTTTCAAATTTTTTCAATGATATTATAATAATTAAAAATTACCTACCACCTGACTTACAGTAACTTTTGGTTCAGGGCTAAGACTCGTTGGAAACTGGTTTTCCATTCATGCCCTCATTTACAACGTGGCAAATTTCAACATTGCCCTTGTAAGATGTGGTTAATTGTTCAAATGCATTGGAGGGTAGATTGGAAAAAAAAAACGATATTGCCTTAAAGTACAACTTACCATTCCAGTAATAAAACTACGTGTCACTCTTCAAAGGCTAACTATTCTGTTGAAAACATTGTTTTCCATCCAAAATAATGGGTGTCAAACAGGCGGAAGAAAAAGAAGTTAAAATCTTATTTATAGTATTTTGTACCCTTGTTGAGTGAGTTTGACGAGGTTGTTTCTTCCCTGCAGGAACTGAAGAAGGTCCAGAGTAAAGTAAACATTGAGCAAGACATTCCCTTTGGATCAAGGCCAAGCACTAGTAATCGACGTCTATCAGATAGAAGCGTGAATGGAGTTTTTGGCAACGCTAGCCCCTTGCATCGAAAGGTTTCCCTCAGCATACAACAGATGGGATCAACTAACGTCAACTCATCTACAGGAGGAAAGAAATCACGAAGACAAAGGATTTACGCTCAAACAGGCTTCGGTTCGCATCTTAGAGATGACACAGTTTCAGTTGTCTCGTCATTTTCGGGGCCCTTTTCACCATAGGATATGAACAATGACCCTACAACTTCCATGAGTCGTGACAGAGGAGAAACAAGAACAAAAATTTTCGATAGTAATAAAAAATTTATCTACAAATGAATAATTCTGCTTTGTTTTCAGTTGGTACAGTATCTTTAGAGTTAATTCTGCTTTGTCAATAGTTTTTGTTTGCTTCATTTTGAAGGAAAAATACAGAAATTGAAAGATCTTCCTCTTCAGTCATGGGCATTCAAATGCTCGTTTGAGCTTTTTGAGATGACAATTTGGGGTTTCATCTTAACAAGTTATGGAGTGGCCAAAACCTTAGACTTGCTAGTAAAATAAAATGTATTTTCTATTAAACGTAAGGATTGATGACACTTGCCACGTCGGGAAAAAATATATAGAGAATTAAATGCACATTAAGTCTATCTTTCTTTGCAGCCACATCCTATCCTAACATCGAGCAAGCATAGCTCTAGCAGAAAATTCCCCCTCTTTTGGGACTAGACTTTGAAAGAAGGTAAGAAAATCATTCACCAATCAGAAGTGCAAATCGCGCTAGCAAAGGTATTATACTCCAACATCTAGTGCTCGAGACAGAGAGTTCAGAGTGTGTGTGCCACTCATGCAATGGCAAGTACCCGCAATTCCCACTGGAATCATCGCAACAAAATGTCCCTTTACTCGATAGATACTGCTTATTTTCTTGCAATACATCCATGCCTACATCAAATGGTCAATGATAACACTACCCAAGAAAATTTGAAGTGCATTTTCCTTTGAATTATAAGTGTCGGAGTTCTAACAACTTGAATATCATTTTTCTTAATCACTATGATTTTCCTTTCGCTTAGGGTCGTGTTATATTAAAAATTGATAAAAGCTGATACGTCTAGTAAACTTTGTAATTAAAAAGAATAAAGCATTGAATTCAATTAAATGTAAGAGTAAAAATATAGTTTGGTCATTTTTTCAGGAAACAAATTTTTTTCCAAGGAAGCACTTAATAACAAGTGAGTCAATTCAAAAAGAAAAAATAAAATCCAAATTATTAATTTTTTTAATTTTCTTTTTCTATCTAGTGGATTTGCATTGGATACCTCTAATTCAAATTCCAATTCAGGACCCAACTTCTGTATACGTCATTTGCCAGTGAGTAAATTTTTATTTGGTCCGTGGCTTCAAATTCTTCAGATTCTCTTCCCAAGGGCCCATACTTTCAATAAATTCAACCCGCTCCTTTTCAACATAAATCAAATCTATTCACACTATAATAGAATCGTTATTACTTCCTTCGGTAAAAAGTTGCAAAAGTGATAACTTATTCATGCTACCAAGATCATTCATCCTCATCTATTTATCCAAGCATGTTGGAGGTAGTCAATATTGGATCGATCAATCATGAAAGTTTCGTGTCAGAGTAACTTTTTAAAATTAATTTCTCACTCTTTTTACAATCGAACATTATAAGAAATAAATTTTTTTTTTTATATTTTTCCATTATTTTATTTCCTATTTTTTAACAATGAATCTTAAAAAAGTTGCGCAATACCTAAATTTGAAATGAAATATTGAACTGTTCATTTTTATCCTCACAATTGTGTTGTTGCACAATCAACTCAAATTTATTACTCTATTATTATTGTAAGATTCTTGAGAAATCGCGACTTCTCACGATTCATATAGTATTATGCCAAAGGATTCATCATCTTCATTCAATTGAGGTAAGAGTTTATATATTACATTATAATATTGCTACTAATGTGGACGACAAATGAAATTATTCATAATTTTGGGATCTATTTGAGTAATTTAAATCCTCAACAAAGAAGGGGCTTCTTTGCAATTTCACATTTCAGCGAGGACAAAAGTTGTATCATACACGCGCAGACAACAAATCGTAAATTGAGGGAGAATGATAAATTCCTTGCAGAATAAAATATTTATCGTATAATTACATCTTTTGCTGATTTCTTCAGACAAATTGAGCAAAAAATTCACAAATTTCGGATTCCTTCGTTCCCTCTTTTTCTGAATCCAATCTTTGGAGGGAAAAGTGAAATTTTCAATTCTTTTATGGTGAAACCCTAACAAGGTTTATCACTTTCACTTCACTGAATTACAGTACAGTTTTGAGCTGCTTCAGTTTTGTGATCTCCTCAATTAAAATCTCAAGTAAGAGGTTTTTTTTTTACTTGTTTTCAGCTTAAATACTATCAGTCTATCACTTCGTATTTCTTGTTTGATAAATTGTTTTGCTTGCTTTAAAATCACGTATTTGCAGTTCTGTATTACTTCGAGTTTGGGGCTTGCTGCTTGATAATTCTGTTTGAAAAATCATTTTTTCAGTTACATGTGATAAATTTCTGGTTAATTGGTTTCGAAATTTAACTTATACTGCAAAAGCGTGGGTCGTGTAAAGCTAAAGTCTTGGCTGTGTTTTTTGATTTTCACTTTGTCACGGCTAAATCAGAGTGAAAAATTGCTGGAAATGTTTCACTTCCTAATTATATATGTTTGTTTGCATTGCTTAATAAAGAAAGATAGGGTATTAATTTAGCCCCTTTTTAAGTTTTGTCCTATTTTATCTCATTTATATTTGTTTTGTAAGCTTCTTATGCTTGGACTAAAATGAAACTTTATCTGCACAATCTCGAAGAATAAGGAAAACAAAATAAAGACATATCAAGTATGCTCAGTAGGTGTGAGTCTAGATTTTTACTTCGGCTTTGAGTGCAGTGGTAAACATTAGTGATTTGATGGTTGGAAGTATTTATTCTGTTATAGGCTCCTTGCTATTCTCTAAGATAAAGTGGCCATGGTTTACTTTGATAAGTTGGAGGTCCTGATGATTTTGCAGTTACTGCTTTGTTGAGTTAGAACAGATGGTCAATAATCTTTCCATGTTGCCTTTTTTGGCATGATGACATTATTGCTTGAATTATTCCCTGCTAATGCTTACAACCAGTAAATTAGGTCACCTAACATCTCAGCTTTGACTTGGTTATTGCTGTTACAGGAAACTGTATGCTTGGCTGCATTCTTAAAGAGTGTGGATTGTCATCTTTATAAAAGAATTTTGGTGAGGCAATAAGTATCTTCAGGGTGAGAGGTTCTTCCCCATATGAAAGATGCAGACCAAGAAGAAAATAACAGGAAGGAGTTCTCGAGAACTAGCCAGCCCAAGGGTTTCAAGACAGCAAAAGAAGCTATCTGAAAATGTGCAAGTTCAACCAAAGAAAGTTGCACAGCTAATCACTTCTTCTGCTAGGAAGAAAAAAGTTGGTAAGCAGACCTTTTCAGTCGATATCATGTACGCAACCTTGAACATATTCTTTATTGTCACGGAGCGTAAGATGCTGGGTTGCCAATTTTACAGTGGAACTATTTTTATATTGAAATAGAGGGAAGTTTAGTTCCCCCTAAATTATTTCTGTACTGAAATAGTGGCCTCGTCATTTTTCAAGAATCTTGTGTCACTTCATCAATATTTCTGAAATTTTTCACTGCAAACTTTTGCAATCCATAACTTTTATCCCAAGAGCATTATATTTTCTCAGATTCATGATTCTATTGGTGCAATTATATATATATATATAGGAATCAGTTTTTTTTTTTTTTTTTTTTTTTTTTTTTCTTTTGTTCTTTTTTTTATTTGTTCTGTTCATCATTTAAATTTTTTTTTGTCGAATTATTTTTTTTTTTTCTCTGTTCCATTGGCTTCATTTGAGCCTCTCTATATCACTTCTGGAGCATTGTATCAATAGTAAATCCAGTATCTGTGAATTTCAAGAGGGACCCATTATTGGGAATATCATATTGTTTGGATTTGGAAATGTACTAACATTTTCCATGTTGCTATTGTACCTTCTAGTTGGTACTCTTGCTAGGACTATAGAAAAGCCTGTTGCTGGAACAGATTTGGATACAAAATTCAGATTGGTGGATGATGATGATTCCAATAAGTGTATGGGCTATGATACTGACCATGACTTCAATAATGCTTTTATTGACAACGAGGTAACGTGATGAATTGTTTATTCAATTTTACTTGTATTCTGGTTTAATTTTGTGTTGAACATTATCATGTATCGATAGTCTATGGATATTTTTTTCTCTATCGTGCGGTTCAATTTGACTATTATAAGACTTGTTGGATTTCTTTTCAATTGTCAATTTAGGGCCATAATGGAGCTGCTCATTGTGTGGCGGAAACTATATTTTCTCCTGCCTTCCATCTTACAAGAAATACTGGAGGTGAAATTTCAAGTGCAGGTATTTTACAAGATTGATAGTGTTTTTATTTATTTATTTATATTGCTTTGCATTCTGTGTTGTCTCACGTGTTTATTTCACTATTTGTATGTGATTCCCCCAGCAGATTTCTTTAAATTCTTTCAGCATGGGAACCATCAACTTGAGGACTGTGGAGAACAAAAAATACAGACTGATTGCCATGGTATAATGAGCATAATTACTGTCAAATCTTTTTTTGGCATATTTGATGGGACTGTTAATCTAATAGATAATATTCAACAATATTGGGAATTAGTTCAGAATCTTGTATATAATGTGAAGTCCTGTAAGTACTTTGTACTGAATATGCACTTTATGTTTTTATAAGCATTCAGAAGTTCCCTTCATTACTAATGTTTTGGACTCATGTTATGCAGATTTAGGTGGTGTTGGCCTATCATCTGAAGTTTCAGCTATATATCTTTCCATGAGAAATTCAAACCTAGAATGTATTGATGAAAATAATCAAGATCATATATCAGCTGATGTTTGTAAAGAAGATGCGGAAGGTGAAGAATTTGATGATTTTGATCCATATTTTTTCATAAAGAATTTACCTGACCTGTCCTCGATTGTCCCGGCATTTCGCCCTGTGCTATTACCCAAACAAACGAGAAGCTGTCCATCAACAACTCTGGTCCTGGACTTGGACGGTAAGTCCCTTTGAATTATTTCCCTTTCCATAGTAATGTTTTGGTTCCTTGTGGAGATAAAACTTGCTCTCAATTTGCATGGCAACTTTCAAAACATTGTAGAGGTTGATAAAATATTTGACACAATTGTGTTTCTCTTCTTATGGGAGACTTTGCAAATGACCTGTGGTTTGGATTATTTGGACAGAGTGAAAAAATACAGTAATTCTTAAACATTATATGTATTGATATAAAATTAGTCGATATATTAAATATATTAAGTTATTCTTAAATACAGCGAGTATTCTTAAATTCCACTAGGTAACAAAGTTACTCTTCCTGACAGAGACTTTGGTGCACTCCACACTTGAACCATGTGATGATGCAGATTTCACGTTCTCTGTTAATTTTGACCAGACGGAGCATAGAGTATATGTGCGATGCCGTCCTTATCTCAGAGATTTCTTGGACAGAGTTTCCAGTCTTTTTGAGATTATTATATTTACTGCCAGTCAAAGCATTTATGCCGAGCAGCTTCTGAATGTGCTAGATCCGAAGAGGAAAATATTTCGCCATCGGGTTTATCGAGATTCTTGCCTGTTTGTTGATGGAAATTATCTCAAAGATCTTTCCGTTCTTGGTCGTGATTTGGCACGTGTTATTATAATAGATAACTCTCCCCAGGTAATGGTGGCTGGCTCCTGCTGCTGCTATCCGAACTTTGCTCTGTCACAGTTTTTGATTAATTTTTCCTCTCATCTTCTAAGTATCAGAGCTGTTAAATTCTGTCTTTTAGCCTAGGGTTTGTTTGACAAAGGTTTTGATATATGTGTGGTTGAAAAGTTGTGGCTCCCATGAAATATGTGGTAAAATAGAAGTTTGACCCGTTGAAAGATGATAAAATTTTTGCAAAGTTTTATCAAACATGCAGTTGATGTGTGACTAATGGACTTATTTATCTTCCTATATGAATAGGGAGCATGTTTGTCTAAGCTTAAAAGTTAAAAGCAAATTAGTGAGTTCTAAAGTAAATATTTTTCTTATTGGTCAAACTTAGAAATTGGTTACTCATTGCAACACTGGTAATATACTTTCAAAATAAGTAACTTTTACTCTCTTTTTTTTAAGCTTAGCCAAACACCCTCGCGTGTGTGTATACACACCCTTCTAATCGCTGAATTTCTTTTAATTTGCTCATTAGCATAAATCAAGGTCACTATTTTGGTTTATGTTATTATCTGATAGTAGCATCAAGCAATCTTATATTATCATTTTCTCCTGGTTGATGTTTTTTGCATTTTTACTTGAATCTTTGGGGGGTCTCTTCTGAAGGAAATGTGTTCACTTTAAATCAATAAACCTGAAATTTAGCTTTGTTTTGACGGTTTTCTTTTCAGGTTTTTGGTTTCCAGGTGGACAATGGAATACCCATTGAAAGCTGGTTTGAGGACCGTTCTGATACAGAATTAATATCACTACTTCCATTCTTAGAAAGTTTAGTTAGAGTTGAAGACGTAAGGCCCCTGATTGCCAACAAATACAATCTCCGAGCGAAAATAGATGCAGCAGCATGTCGTTTAAACTACACTGGAGGAGATCCTTTTGATAGATAGTCATCTGTGTGCTTGTTGAGTCAGTTCGACTGCTGTGCCAGTGCCACAAAGTAAAGAAAGAAGAATCAAAGTAGACAGATGAAGGCTAAGAAGAATATGGTCTTGGGGACTATGCTACCAGGAAGACTTGCAAACCACACTGTGCTGGTAGATTGAGATTTTAACTGATACAATTTCATCAATCACTTTTGTTGGAGGATAATAAGTTATTTGCTATTTATTTCTTCGTTTTTTTAGTTTTTGTCAAATTAGCTGTCATGACATAGCTTGACGAATGATTGGAAGTAATTAAATTTGATTTACATTATCTCTTATTGGATCATATTGAAATTTAGATGAATCATGTTACATGTACGAAGAATTTGTCAAACAATTTGATAAAATGTTAGGTGTCAGCACTGCATTAGTCTGTTTAAATTTGTACTTTGTCCAACATCCAATGTAGTCAAGTCACCTGGGATTTTGGTACTCTTTGGCAAATTATCCTGTACAAAGGGCTTAGCTCAATCTAGAAATGTATTGACAACGAGCTTTAAGAAATCTAGGCAAATTTGATTTGAAGTTTGTGACTTCATCAACTCGAAGTTTGTGTAGTGCCTTCAATTACTCGTGCAACGGACTTGCTCCCTTGAATCATATCATAGTTGAACGGTAAGGAGAAAACACTTACATCTACGTAAGGAACAATAATAAAAAAGAGAAAAAAAAAAAATAAAAAAATGAACATCATGGATAACTCACACATTTATGATATTATTAAAAATACCCCTCACGTGTTTAAAAATATTAGTTATTTCCTTTATTTCTAGGATTGAGTGTTATATACATTACTTGACCACTTTTTGAGTTATATATTCTGAAAAATAATATTGATATACCTAAAAGGTCGTCGTTAAGGGGAAAAAAATGGAATTTGTTTACAATTGATTACAATTTAATTTGCAATTCTAGTATGCATACTAGTGGAAATTGAAATTCAAAATTTTGTCGAAGAATTTGATAATAAATATTTTAACTAAAGTTTTTAATAAATTAAGTGTGTGTGTGTGTGTATTAAGCATTACGTAATTTTAAATATTGACAAATGCAAACTTATGAATACAATTCATATTCACAAATTTATAAATTATGATAAAATGTCAATTCAAAAAAAAATTAACTAAACGACAGTCTGTGTTAATTCATTAAAACGTGATACACTTTCAAGCAATTATGTTCTTGTTTGAGCTCCATTCTTTTAAAAAAAATACATTTTTCAACAGTATTTTAATATCATTTCAACCACACATTATTCAATAAAATAATATTATACGTAAATTAATTTTTTTTTATTTTTTAACCACACATATTTTATACAAATTTATTTTTAATCACATATTCTTACATAAGATAATGTTATGCGTAAATTCATTTTTTTTATAATCACGCATTTTTAAAAAAATTACTAATTTAAATCATACTTTCCTTTGAATTTCATTTTAATGGAGTGAGTAGCTTAGCTCTCATATGGCCCCATTAAAATTTAATCTATTTTTCTCTTTTCTTACCTATCACATATTTTTCAATAAAATAATATTATACGTAAAAAAAATCTCTTTTAACCAAATATTTTTCAAAAAAATATTATTCGAAAAAGTATAGCCCTAATTTGAATCCCATTTCGGGAGGGAATGCATTTTAAATAATAGATTGATAGAGAATGTATGCATAAAAATTAAAAAAAATATTGAGGCCCCGTTTGGTAGTTATTTTTTCAAAATACATTTTTCTATCTCTTCTTTTCAACCACACATTTTTTATTAAAATAATATTACACGTAAATAAAAAACTTTTCCTTATTTCTCAATCACACATTTCACGTCAATTTACTATTCTAAAATGTATTTTTATATAAAAATACTTATCAAATACCCCCTGAGTTTATATTAAATATTATTTTATTAAAAAATATATGATTGAAAATGAATTTTTAGAATAATGAAATTCAAAAAAAGGCATAATCTCAAAAAATGGGATCCAAACGAGTGCTTAATTGGACTCCAGATATTTCTAACCAATCAATTAACAGAAACCAACGAGTCCTTCGAGAAACATCGAAACCGTACCCCCACCTTGACACGTGGCTTCACCTCCACCTATAATGCTATGCCGCTCGTACTCCTTGGTAATAAAGTTCCCCTTTCCCTTCAACAACATTGCCCTTATTTACATCGTCTGCAAAAATAAGATCGAAAATTGAATCTGAAAAAGACAAAATTTTGATTTGAAATTTCTCTAGCAGTTATAGATTACAAGACATGGCTTCTGTTAAGGTAATTAAGTCTGATCTGGTTTCAATTTTTATTTTCCTTTTCTAATAATTACTTTGTGATTTTACTTTTGTTGTTGATGTGATGTTAGGTTGAAGTGGACGAGAGCAAGATGCAATTGAAGCATTTAAGGTTTGTGAGGGTACTGGCGATTAACGCTGTGGTGATGGTGTCTAATCTATACGACTACGCGAAGCAGAATTCCGGTCCGCTCAAATCCACTGTCGGCACCGTAGAAAACGCCGTTACAGCTGTTGTTGGCCCCGTTTACGAGAAATTCAAGGATCTTCCTGGTGATGTTCTTGTTTTTCTTGATAAAAAGGTAACTTTATTATTTTTATAACATCTTTTCCTTTTTGTTTCTGGTAATATGTATCGATTGTTTTACAGTTTTTATCTGTCTACAATTTTGTTTCTGAATTTTCATTGATCCTAGAAATATTTGTGAAGTAGTTCTTATATTTGCTCCAATGAATTGTTCCTTTTTTATGGAAGTATCAACAATCCGTGGATTTCGAGTTTTTTCCATTTTCCTTGATTGATGATTGTGAGTAGGATTGGCAGATTTATTTCAGGTTAAAAATGCTTTGCCTTAAAAAAAAATAAATTCTTTGATTTTCTTCGTTCCTTTACTTTTTAATTTTGAAAATTTAGGAAAAATCTTTAATTTATGTAATAAATCTAAACATTTCATCACTGCCCTTTTTTGTCCGCATCCAATTTTTTTGTAGTATACTTTTGTTTCATGGGCAAAATGTGGGTCTCCTTGTTTGTTTCCATGGTCTAAATACAAGTGTCCGCTACATTAGGTTGATGAAGCAACGTACAAATTTGACGAATGCGCTCCACCTTTGGCCAAGAAAGCATTGAGAAAAACCCAATCAATCATCATCAAGGCATCATGGGTAGCCCAAGATTTGGTGAAAGAAGCTCAGGCTGCTGGACCATGTGCTGCCATTTTACATGCGGGTACAATGTCCAAGCATTTTGCCGTGAGCCAATTGGCTGTCGCATGGTACAAAGTTCACCACTATCCTGCCTTGCAAGGAGTGGCTAAGCTGGCTGTTCCTACAGCTGCACACTGGTCTGAGAAGTACAACAGTTTGGTAGAAGACATGACTGCTAAAGGTTACACCGTCTTCAGTTATCTTCCATTAATTCCGGTAGAGGAAATGGTCAAGGCATACAAGCAAGTTGAGGCTTTCGATCATAAGAAGGGAAATTCAAGCAGCTCAAGTGAAAGTGAATCCGACAAGGAAGAATAGGGATGTAATCTCTGTTGTGTCTAGTGTGCTTTTGCTATGTTCATTTGGAATTTTGTATATAAATGACTCTGCTACTCAGAATGATATGAGATTGTTCTAGCAAATCCAAATTGAACTGTGTGGTATTTGTTAAATACTGTGTAAAATATAATTATGCAATCCTCCAGACCAGGTTCTTGACATTAATTGTTCAGTCTTTGGTCTGGACAAGAATTGAGTACGAGGCATTTGGATCCTTCTGTTGCAAGCGTGTAATCTAATTTGGAGGCAGGTTGAGTTCAACCATTTGCCATCATATTTGTGGTGTTCAGGTTTCAATGAATCTCTATCTCGTCAAAATCTAATCCAATTTGGAGGCAGGTTGAGTTCAACCATTTGCCATCATATTTGTGGTGTTCAGGTTTCAATGAATCTCTATCTCGTCAAAATCTTTTCTGCGAACCCATCCTCAATTGACTCTCAAGATGTAGAAGTGGCATTTGTTGTATAGGTTGAACTGCAATATGAAGAGAACCAAACTTCTACCATAATTCGAGATATCATCTGTAACTTGTGCATGCTTGCTATCTTGTAAGCATATTTACTTGATCTTGTACAAATCCAAGGTATCCAAGACAAACAATGAAAGATTAACATATGTATTCTGAAAGAAATGCATTACGTAATGTCAAACATGGATAACTGGCCAGGATTTGAGATGCAAAAAGAAAGCTTAAGATGGAAGCTAGTGCAGTTTATCAAATGTATCTGCCACAATTACAATTAAAGAAATAAATGCTTATCCAGTTTCTTTAACAGCGAAGACTAATGTGTGTGTGTGTGTGTTATTGGTATGCACTATGCAACCAAAAAATTATATATGTATAAGAATGCAAATTTTTAAAACCAAAATAGGTAGGCAATTTTTTTAATTCACTAGCGTATAAACCAATTAACCAAACTAAACTGACCCAAACAGATTTTGTTTGGTTCAATTCGGATCGGTTTCAAATGCTAAACTGGATAAGTTTGGGTTGGTATTTACCCAAACTGATCAAGTCGGTTTTAGTTTCGGGTTGAATTCAAAACCAACCCAATCCGAACTATTCCCAAGCCTACTTTTTAGACACACATTCTTCAAAAAAATCACTTTTTACAAAATCTATTATAAAAAAATGAGACTGGAATAGATGCTTAATATTATGCAAGTGACACAAGTGTAAGTTTATATTTCATGCCAGTCCTCAAAATATGCATATTTTGAACATAGTCAATATGATAAATTTCTATTTGCCACGAAATAAACCTTAGAAACACAATCCATCTCCTCTTACAACAAAGTTTACTTCTGCTGAGGAGCAACGTGCTCCCATCTACATGATTTAGGGAGGGAAAGTGAAAATTGAACTAATAAAGGAGAACTAGAAGAAAAGTAGACATGTAAAAAACAACTTATATATTCCACTACAATATCTTTTCTCTTTTTGTTAAAATATACATTCCAATCGTCCTAAATGCTCAGTTTCTACTATATATTATGCATAAGATGGAATACCTATGATTTATCCCAATTTCAAAATTCTCATGTGAATATTTTGTCAAAATATATATTCTCGACATTCGTAAATGCTCGATTTTTATTAAGACACTGCAAATAATGTGCGGGGAGTAGATATGCCAACAATAATTTCCTCCAAGTCTCCAATTGTAATGAAAATCATTTTGTCAAACTATGTCTCTCAGAATTCCTAAATGTTAAATTTTTACTAGAACATTATAAAAATGTACAGAAAGTAGAGGAAGGCTTGGAGGATTAGATGAAAATGGTTTTGAATTTGGCTTATATCCGAGACGTTCGTGATGACTCTCAAGTCTTGACAGCAGGTGTAAACAAATTTGCATGTACATAACAATATTGTGTAATTTAGATTTATCATACAGCAATGCGTTCTTTACGATTTCAGAGAATAACAAAATGCAACAAGGCATTTTGTTCAATGATATCTGCTAAATAAAAATACAACTGACATCAACATCAGTTCATTTTGCTTTCCTATAGGCATTATGATGTGGATTTCCTGCGACTCTAAATTTGGTATAAATGGGCCCAATTTCTCATTTCTTTTTCCTTTCACCAGTTTTAAGCGGTCATAATGCTCCTCGGATCAAATTATGTGAGAAGATTTCAAATAGAAAAAGCTTAAGGCGTGCGAATGAAGAGAATTTTAACATACAAACCAATAAACAATAATACCATATTGCGGTCCCTCTCAAAAAGACGAAATCACCATAAACACCTTCAAATTCAGTCTCACACCGAGAAAAGGGTTTCAATTATCTGATAAGAACAAATATTACCAGAGAATATAACAGACTCGAGATGTGCGAAAAGAGTGAGTTTCAACATACAAACGGCAAAAAAAAAAAAACTATATCTTGGTCTTCTAAAAAGAAAGAGCTCACTATAATCAGCATCAAAACAACTTTTGATTCTTCACACCGAGAAAAGGGTTTCAACTATCACATAAGAACTAAAAATGTATCAACAGAGAATATAACACTTAAGTCTGCGAAAAAAATGGGGGTGTCCATACTCCAATATGACAACATTCAAGAATAGTAAAAAACTCACAAATCATTTGGGGGAAAAGGAAGTACTGGTGTGGACATTGGGATCCTGGAGAAGGTCATCATAGGGGTCTCGACGACCTGGGACTTGACTGATCTGGGAATCCCAGAAAATCTGAGCATTGTGGCGATCAAATGTCCAGAAACCATAGGGACGCAGGGGCAAGCTCCACATTTCCTTGGTCTTCTGGCACCTATCCTTCAAATTATATAAATGCTCCCTGAACTTCCTATCCCTCTCCTTCGGATCCTCCATCAGCCGGAGTATCAAATTCTCGGCAAACTCCTTTATAAATCCCATCCCCTGTTCTAAAACTAAAGAAAGCAAAATGAAAAATAAAATAAAAAATAAAATAAAAATCTTAAATTAACTAAAATTTGAGTCAATCTCCAAGTGACAGAATTAAATTGAAATTACAATATTGCAACAAGAGATAACATATTTTGTGATAATTCAGATTTAAATTCAATTATAAGAGCGAAACCCTAGATTCGGAGACATACAAGAATGCAAACAAATTGGGCATAAAATGGCATGAATGTTCTAATCAAACGCAAACGTGGAAATCTGTTAGAGAAAATGAGAAATTGTAAAGTGATTTACCAGACTACTACTGACTAAGAGGGTAAACGGACACCAGAGTACGATTTCGCCAATTAGAAACAGCATCCTCGCGATCAAAAAGGATAAAAATTGCATAACATTTTAATTTCATTTAAGGTCCTTATATTTTCTCATTGTAACGTTAAGGGTGTGTTTGATTACATTAATTTTTCATGGAAAATATCAATTTTTCACCCAAATTCCTACTTAGAATGTTTGATTGCTATTTTTTTCCATGGAAAACATTTTCCAAAATTTTGAAAATATGCCTAATTTTCCTTATTTTTAAGGAAAACATTTTCTTTGGGTAGATGTGATTTTTATTTTCCACAAAGGATGGAAAATATTTTCTTTTCTAGATGATATTTTCCATACTAATCAAACACACCCTAACATTCTCAACTTTCCTTCATCATGTATATATATATAATCTTAAATCTTCTATTAATTTAACGTACTTATCTCTAATAACATTTTCCATTTTTAAGTTCGTAAAAATGTGATTTTTTTTCCCTTTACAACTTTATAAAAAATAAATACAAAAATTAAAATTTTCTCATTTCAAGACACGCAAATAGAATAATTTGATAGACATTGTCGTCAAGATACGATATGCTAATTAGTGAAAAGTTGTAGATATAAATATGGTTTTAAAAAAAAAAAAAAAACCTACCAATAAATGGTATAAGGAGAGAAGGTCAATTGTGACTTTAATTTTTCAAAATTCATTGTTTCAATAAATGTGAATAGACTTTAGTCATATAAATTCCTTTTTTCAATTCTAATTATTCTCATTCTTGGTAAACTTGAATGAACTTTTATTATATAAATTTCTTTTTTTTTTTTTTTTCCATTCTAATTGTTGTTATGTTAATAGCTTTAGTTTATGTTGCACAACTTATTTTAAAATTATTTTTTCTTAAATTTTTTTTCAACTAAACATTCTTTAAATAAAATAAGAGTGCATGTGAACTAGTAGTTTTTTCATACATTCGAATTGCACGTTCTCAATTAAAAAATAAAATAAAATCATTTTTTACTTCAAATAATATCGCAAACAAAGACTAATTTATATATTATTCATTCTTGCCCAACCACGTCCATCTTAGGGCCTGTTTGGGAACGATTTTTTCACCCAAAAAATTGATTTTTTGACCGTTATTTCACTATTTCAACCGTCATATTTGACTTCTCTCACATGTAGACCTCACTTTTCTCCTAACAGTCAAAAAATCAATTCTCAAAATCACTCTCAAACAAGTTCTTAATCAAAATTTCCACTTCGATTACTTTTCTTGTTCCAACTACGTAAATTACATCCATTTGTACGGTGAGAAGTAGAATCCAACAGCCCACACTGTTGATTGTCGAGTTAAATAAAAATATAAAATAAAATCAAACAAAACAAACAAACAAACCATAACTGAACAGAAGTAATCAAAGTGGAAACTTTCCTCCATGTTTGGCCTCCATTTTCAAAAACTCATTTTTCCTTAAACTTATTTTCAATCGCATTCTTCCATTAAAATAATTAGTACATAAACCCATAATTTCTTTTCCTACATTTTAACCCCACATTCTTTAAAAAAAAAAAAGGATCACTTTGACAAATTAAATCTTAAAAAATCTCTGCCAAACAAGGACTAAGAGGAACTTTGCTACATGTATGCTATGATGTACACTTTAGACACTTTGTCACGTGTCATTATCCTATTGGACAGTTTAAATTGCAAACAGTTTTTTCATCCAATTGACACTTAACAACAATGCAAGTGTCAATCAAAACGTAAAAAATCAGTATACAAATAGCAGAGTTCAAGGGGCTAATGCAGTTCATAAAAAATACAAATGCCTTGGAGAAATCATAAAATACAATTCAGCAGATAAATCTTTCATTCGTCTGAAGCACTAAATTATGACAAGGCTCAAAGGCCATTCAACATTACAATATAACTTGTGCATTGAAGGTAAGGGAGCAAAAACAATCGAACTGGATTTTTTTTATTTTTTTGGGAACTTAACCATCTTTGGATACAGAAAATGAAATAATAAAAAGTCATGTTAAAAGTATCAAATTTTGAAGGTCAACAATGTCAGTTTTTAGCAAGCTCCGTTGTCAACAATGTCAAATACACTATTTTTCTCATAATTTTGAAGGTCGACAAACAATTAGTAATGGGAAACCAGTTTCAACAATGTGGAAGGACTTGGTGGCAGCTCTGCTGTAATGAGTAAACAACTAGAATACTAATTGTACACAGAACATTCCTTTCAAAAAAAATTTCTCCTTCCCTCTACATAAAATAATGACGAGAAAGCAAAATTCAGAAAACCTGTCTAATATTGATGTTGATTCTCGAAGTCCGAATGTAATCCAAGAAAGGGAGGTTGTTTTCATCTGAAAACTGTGATTCAAGGGTGCCTATCTCAGCATTTTCTGGGTCAGTGAATATCCTAGGCACACCTGCAAAATGAAAATTAGGTAATGATAGCATCAATTTCTTGATAAATACAAATTTATTTTGACAAATTCTGGCATTTTGTGTTAAGATCCACTTGAGGAAGAGTGGAAACTGAATATCAGCCTACTCACCGTGGAAACACTCCCTTGCTTCTCCAGCCATAAGAACTGCATCACCGCTTTGGAGGAACATGGCAATGGGTGTATGATCCCTAGATTTACCCCCGAGAAGGAAAATAGCTTTGCAACCCAAACTGATGATGCCAAAAATCTTCTTACTTCAGCATATTAAGCAGAATGACATAGACAGGAGAAAAAACATTGAGCATTTGATAGAATCATACCTAATGCTTACAATAGGTTTACTCCAATCTTTTTCCATGTCATCAAGGTGCCCGCCAAGCATATCACCTGAAAAGAATGACAACAATTACCATTATTGTTTCCGCATGAAAATTATAAATCAAATCTTCAGCAATTAGTAAATCGAATTAAATCCTAAGATTTGATACAAACTGCAAGAAGCATCACAACAAACTTTTTACATGTAAAAGAACAAACTGGACAGAAGAATAAATTTATATTAAGCAAAATAATTGCTACTCACAGCAAAATCGGAAAGAAGTATATTTTGGGCCAGAGAGACTAACAGTTTGAGTTCCTAGAATCAGTAAGAATGTATGTATGTATATATATGTATATATATATATGTATGTATGTGTATATATGTGTGTGTGTGTGTGTGTGTGTGTGTGTATGAAACAAAATTATCAAAACGAGGAGAAGTTTTCTGAATATGGCTAAAAAAATGCTCAATGTTTAGTTTGAGGCAACGTGAGTGAGCCAAGTGAATTGTAAGAAGTTTTTTGGATAATAAGAAGTAAAGTACAACATTCACGCTGATTCGTAATCCAAGTGATTTTATTCAGTAGCAAGGATCAAATTGTAAGATAATCGCGCAAGTCATGTGATTTTGAGGGTACAAAAAAATTAGGTATATAAGCTCCTTTTAACATACATCCAACTGCAGTACAAAATTTAAGCAGCACCATAGTTAAGATTGAATCACAAGTCAAATTTCGTAAGATCGCTAATAAATTTAAGGCATACCCAACCCAAAGTAATTAACTATAGCAGCTTCAGGATGGAATTCTTCACTGCATGGCATTGCAGGTGCTGCCATCCTTTTCGCCAACATACAAAGTTTATCAGGTATCTTCTTGTGAGGAAGAGCAATATTGTAACTCCGCTGCATAAATGTGTAAAATACTTGCTTAAGAACTAAAGTGCGGTGTAAGTTTCCACGAACAATAAGAAGACAGTGCAATGGAAAAGGCAGAATCTGATACAAGTTTGTCACAGCATCCATAAACCAATAACCTCATAAGGTTTAGCCAACGTGCTTTCAAAGACAACATGATGTACATTTGGTATCCCATTCAATATCGTATATTGGGTTGCTAATATGTAGTGATAAAAACATAAAGCAATCAATTGAACTATCACAAGAAGGAATTTAGCAAGACCTTTGACCAGTCAAATTGCAGGCCAAGGGTGCTCCACCGTAACTTGCGCAACAAAACAGAAGCTGATACTGATTTGCCAGCATCTCTACTAAATGATTCATCAAGTTCTTTGATATATTTCCAACGGGGGGTGTTTACATTGCTTTGATCTAGATTAAAACAACCTGTAAAAAATCAGTATACAAATAGCAGAGTTCAAGGGGCTAATGCAGTTGATAAAAAATACAAATGCCTTGGAGAAATCATAAAATACAATTCAGCAGATAAATCTTTCATTCGTCTGAAGCACTAAATTATGACAAGGCTCAAAGGCCATTCAACATTACAATATAACTTGTGCATTGAAGGTAAGGGAGCAAAAACAATCGAACTGGATTTTTTTTATTTTTTTGGGAACTTAACCATCTTTGGATACAGAAAATGAAATAATAAAAAGTCATGTTAAAAGTATCAAATTTTGAAGGTCAACAATGTCAGTTTTTAGCAAGCTCCGTTGTCAACAATGTCAAATACACTATTTTTCTCATAATTTTGAAGGTCGACAAACAATTAGTAATGGGAAACCAGTTTCAACAATGTGGAAGGACTTGGTGGCAGCTCTGCTGTAATGAGTAAACAACTAGAATACTAATTGTACACAGAACATTCCTTTCAAAAAAAATTTCTCCTTCCCTCTACATAAAATAATGATGAGAAAGCAAAATTCAGAAAACCTGTCTAATATTGATGTTGATTCTCGAAGTCCGAATGTAATCCAAGAAAGGGAGGTTGTTTTCATCTGAAAACTGTGATTCAAGGGTGCCTATCTCAGCATTTTCTGGGTCAGTGAATATCCTAGGCACACCTGCAAAATGAAAATTAGGTAATGATAGCATCAATTTCTTGATAAATACAAATTTATTTTGACAAATTCTGGCATTTTGTGTTAAGATCCACTTGAGGAAGAGTGGAAACTGAATATCAGCCTACTCACCGTGGAAACACTCCCTTGCTTCTCCAGCCATAAGAACTGCATCACCGCTTTGGAGGAACATGGCAATGGGTGTATGATCCCTAGATTTACCCCCGAGAAGGAAAATAGCTTTGCAACCCAAACTGATGATGCCAAAAATCTTCTTACTTCAGCATATTAAGCAGAATGACATAGACAGGAGAAAAAACATTGAGCATTTGATAGAATCATACCTAATGCTTACAATAGGTTTACTCCAATCTTTTTCCATGTCATCAAGGTGCCCGCCAAGCATATCACCTGAAAAGAATGACAACAATTACCATTATTGTTTCCGCATGAAAATTATAAATCAAATCTTCAGCAATTAGTAAATCGAATTAAATCCTAAGATTTGATACAAACTGCAAGAAGCATCACAACAAACTTTTTACATGTAAAAGAACAAACTGGACAGAAGAATAAATTTATATTAAGCAAAATAATTGCTACTCACAGCAAAATCGGAAAGAAGTATATTTTGGGCCAGAGAGACTAACAGTTTGAGTTCCTAGAATCAGTAAGAATGTATGTATGTATATATATGTATATATATATGTATGTATGTGTGTATATGTGTGTGTGTGTGTGTGTATGAAACAAAATTATCAAAACGAGGAGAAGTTTTCTGAATATGGCTAAAAAAATGTTCAATGTTTAGTTTGAGGCAACGTGAGTGAGCCAAGTGAATTGTAAGAAGTTTTTTGGATAATAAGAAGTAAAGTACAACATTCACGCTGATTCGTAATCCAAGTGATTTTATTCAGTAGCAAGGATCAAATTGTAAGATAATCGCGCAAGTCATGTGATTTTGAGGGTACAAAAAAATTAGGTATATAAGCTCCTTTTAACATACATCCAACTGCAGTACAAAATTTAAGCAGCACCATAGTTAAGATTGAATCACAAGTCAAATTTCGTAAGATCGCTAATAAATTTAAGGCATACCCAACCCAAAGTAATTAACTATAGCAGCTTCAGGATGGAATTCTTCACTGCATGGCATTGCAGGTGCTGCCATCCTTTTCGCCAACATACAAAGTTTATCAGGTATCTTCTTGTGAGGAAGAGCAATATTGTAACTCCGCTGCATAAATGTGTAAAATACTTGCTTAAGAACTAAAGTGCGGTGTAAGTTTCCACGAACAATAAGAAGACAGTGCAATGGAAAAGGCAGAATCTGATACAAGTTTGTCACAGCATCCATAAACCAATAACCTCATAAGGTTTAGCCAACGTGCTTTCAAAGACAACATGATGTACATTTGGTATCCCATTCAATATCGTATATTGGGTTGCTAATATGTAGTGATAAAAACATAAAGCAATCAATTGAACTATCACAAGAAGGAATTTAGCAAGACCTTTGACCAGTCAAATTGCAGGCCAAGGGTGCTCCACCGTAACTTGCGCAACAAAACAGAAGCTGATACTGATTTGCCAGCATCTCTACTAAATGATTCATCAAGTTCTTTGATATATTTCCAACGGGGGGTGTTTACATTGCTTTGATCTAGATTAGCCTCAGAAATAATGTTTTCAGCCAGTCTATCCTCTTCAATCAAAACTTTTCCTTCTTTGGCCGCCAAAAATAAATCCTGTAAAGGCCCATAAATTGCATTGTGGTTTGTTCTATTAGGGGGTTGAGGAAAGCTTGTTAAACTTTCCCTTATCCAATGGCATTGTTCCTCAATGCTTAATGCTGCAGGGATAAAATAAAAACCTGCATTTGCACACAAAACGTATTGTCAAGTGCACATTCTTTCTTGTGTCTTTTCTGTAGCATTAATTTAGAAAATTACCGCATTGCTTGTTGCTCTTATAGAAACTTCACGTCTTTATATTTTTTGTTAAGAAAGATAACTATTAAGAACTTAATCTCCATTCACTCAACTGATCCTAATAATTTGAAATCTTTTCACATGGCACTAAGTTGGTTCAAAGCAATTACAGATATAGGTATAATTGGAATTAAGAACTGTAAATATTCGAGTTCAACGTACCAGGACGACTTACTAGGCCAAAAACAGGTTGGTTAAAATCACATTTAAGTTCGAAAACGCCCTCAGGAAGATCACCACCACCTTTAAACGACTCTAAAATAGATCTGAAATCAATAACCTCCGATAAATCAACTGATCTCGGTATCTTCTTCCTGCAATTATATAAACCCAGTCATACAAAAAAATTAACGGATATGGATTTAAAAAAAAAAAAAATAGGGCAAATTTTTGAATAGAATCAAAATTGCAGGTTAAAAATACGTGCTTTTTGGCGTTCTCGTAATAAATTTTGTACTTCTTCTCGGCTTTACGAAAAGCAGTTCGCTCGGATTCTTCATTCACAGGTTCTGCTCCGTACATTTCGGTGCTTTGGTGATCAGCTCAAAATTCAACTGTGGTTTTCGCAAATGCTTAGGGTTCTATAGCGCTATAAAATTCATAATCCTTTTTCTGCAATTAATTTCACCAATGGATCACTTAAGTTTGTAAGAAACTTTAAAATGGTCCTTACAACAATTTTCTCAATTGGCCTATCAATTAGAAAAACTAATTAGCGGTGACAATGGATCGAGTCGAGCTCGTGGCTCGTTACTTGAGGGGCGAGCTCGTCGATTTTCAACTTTTTAAAATTTAAAGAGATAAAAAAATACAAATATACAAACCCTCCCCCTTTATTTGGATTTGGAACTGTTTACTTAAATTTTGAGTATGCTGAGTTAAAAATTATACATGAACGACTTGTAGGTTGTAACGTGTACAATTTAAAAAAAAAAGGTATAACAAAATAACAAATTCTGATAAATATGATTAAAATTATATTAAATATCACTTATGACTTCTCTAACGACATGTAATTTCGACAAATTAAAATTTATCTTGTAGTTGAAAATGAGCGTTCTGTCAATCCTTCACGCACATTAATAATGCTTCCAAAATACTTGTTGCCAATTTATATAGGCAGTGATAT
>NC_036247.1:11552287-11553427 GCF_002742605.1 Olea europaea var. sylvestris | reverse complement strand
AGATCGTACTCGAAGTCGAAGGGAGCCATGCGTAAGTACGACACCTATGGATTGTCCCTGGCGGTGCAGGTAAATGGTTAACGTAATGAATGTTAAAAAAAATTTCCTATTGAATTTGTATCTAATAATTATATGTGCTGCAGATCTGGGTGTATGAGGCCGTCCCCTATAGGGTGCCCGCTTGGCGAGGTGAGGGGAGACACGCTGCCCTCCGATGCACCATTGGATAGCATCTCGATCGAAGGGATGTCCCACTGGGAAACAGTTATGGGCTATCATCGACGACCCTCAGGTGAGTATTATACATTTGTAATTTATATTATGCATGATTTAACATATGATTACATGATCGTTAACTAGTTCAAATGTCAATATGTCAGATCGAAGTCATAACTGAGTTGATACCGTCGATGGAGGAGGAGGCTCGGGGTCTTGTGCGTGAATTAGGAGTTTTGCACACCCAAGACGACTAGATGTCGATTCGATCCAGGATCGAGATTTGGTGAGTGAATTGATTAAAATTCATTGATTACCGTTTTGTATGAGTTAGCAATTACGGATTAAGTTAATAATTTGTAATGTTATTGCTTGTGTAGGAGCGTGATCCAGTTGATCGACGATCATCTCCACCGCCGAGGGCATCTCCTCCGTGTCCCCCGTCCAGAGACATTTCCTGTGGATCTCCCGCACATAGTCAGGGGTATTATTTTGATGATCTGTATGCCCGTTTGAGCGGATTTATAGCGGAGTAGGTTGACGGGCTACATCGAGAGATGATAGAGAAGGTTGACGATCTAGGACGACAGTTGGTACGACGGGTCGAAGATTTTCTCGAATGATGTTAGAATGCTGCGTGGCCATTGTGTGGACCTTGAGGATGAGATTGCAACATTTCAAGGTGATATAGCCGGTAGGCGATGGGTTGAAGGAGACGGTGATCTGGGGTGGTGATAGAGATGGGGGTCACTGGCAGTTGTTTATGCATGATGATGATGCATGAGAAACATTTATTTTATCCGTGGAGCGCAATGGGATTGGAGTGGCGACAGAGGATGGGGGCCCGTAGGAGAGAGAGACGGTGGCCCCGTTGGGGACGAAGACTGTGGCAGTGGAGGAGGTGGCCCTGTCGAGGATAGAGAC
>NC_036247.1:11541545-11543006 GCF_002742605.1 Olea europaea var. sylvestris | reverse complement strand
TACCCCAAAAAAAGTGACGTTTTTGTAAACGTCTTGGGAAAATTTGAAAATCACTGCAATTTCCTCTTTAATTATTAGGACCGATTAGAACCAAAAGAATAATGTAAGAAGCACCTGTCTTTAAGCAATAGGACATTTTAAATTGCACTCATATCCTTTGAAGATGATCTAATCTATCAAATTATTAATATTTTAATGTCACTCACACTAATGTTTAAATGATGCTATAGCATTACTCGAACTACAATCATTTGATTCTCATAATACTGTAAATGGTTAAAAAATTGACAATGTAACCATTGGACATCAAGTGCTTGTTTGAGATAGCTTTAAAAATTATTAAAAGATTGAGATCAAAGTTAACAACTAATTTGAACCGTATATTTCATAGGATCTACGATTTTTATTAAAATTGTAATTTTATTTATTATTATTTTTTTATGGATCTCCTAAATAATGTCTCGAGGTGGTCACTGGAGCTTGTTGGCCGTGAGATCCAATTTACTTCAAAAGAACTTGTAAGGAGCAACAAACTGGATTATTTTTAGGATTTTGGTAGATATTGGGTGCATAGAAGTCCAATAAACTTATGAAATTGCCTTTGAAATTGATATCTTATCTCCATATTTGCATCTTGTTGCAGGAGTTATAGGCTTCTTGGGAGAAGACTACTCTGAGAATTTTACATTTCTTTTAACTGCTCATACCTAAATGCTTTTGTCAACAGTATAGAACACTTAATTTAAGGGCAAAATTGGACAATGTATGCTGAGAAAACGTAAAACGGAAGAGAGATCTGAATGTCCTCATACATTCTCTATTGGGCGGGGTTGTTTGTCTTATGTTGCTTTTTTACCTCGTTTAGTACACATTAATGTAAAAATGAGAATGAAAAATATAGTCGTTATGGGTCCCACACAAGAGATAGAAAGTCAAATATGGTGGTTTGATGTGATGGATAACGGTCATATTTTTCATTTTAAGAGGCAAATAATGAGAAACAAATGGGGGCGTTTTGATATCTTTCTTATTTTTTTCTAAAGTGTGATTATTAGCTAAAACGATGCCACTTACTGCTTCACAGTCGACTCAATCTAGCAATACCATGATTCTGTGTTGTTACATCTTCTACCTCTAGTTGCTTCTTGTGCTTCTCAGCATAATTGGAGCTGTAAGTGCTTCATTTTCTCTCCATATAAGGCCATGGTTTGCTACAAAAAGCTTCTCTAGGTAAAGCTCGACTTCTCTTTTTTTAAGTGATAGAATGTTCAAGTGGTTTATGAGTTCCCTGTCATGGCTTTTCAAGCTAAATGGATGGATTGCAACAATGAAGACTACTACAGTATGATGAACAATACGCTACGATGAACAAGATTTGAACCTCTTACTCTTTATTTATATAATTAAGGTTGCTCCAACCTTGGATTAACTCTCTCCAACAATGTTCGATCTCAAGTGGAC
>NC_036247.1:11522222-11536745 GCF_002742605.1 Olea europaea var. sylvestris | reverse complement strand
CCCTTTTTGAGCCCCATTTTTATGTTAAAGCAACTTTTGTAAAAGTGATTTTCTGGAAAATGTATAGTTTAACAATAGGAAAATTTTTTGAATTTATATGTAAAAATATTTTTTTTGAAAGAACGTGCGATTAAAAATGAATTTTTGAGTAATGGAGCTCAGAACAATGATTTTGCACTATTCTCCAATCCACATTATGTTCGACACAAAAGATTTTCCAACATTGAAGAATTGAAAATTACGAAGAAAAAAATTGTTCAAACATCATTGAAATATTAATGAATGAAATGAAAAGTTGTTGAAAGCTCGTATAAAACTTAAAAATATTTCAAAATCCCTGAAAATTGATTGTTATTATTGATACTCTGTGTGCTTTCACACATCTATTTTGTTAAAAACTTGTGTTCAACTCTAGTTTGACTTTCAAATACTTTGCTCCAGTGAAGTCTTGTGGAGTAAAAATATGATTTGCGACCTACACAATAGTACAATTAAGAGAAAAATCCTTAGTCAGTAATTCAATGTATAGATATTGAAGCGAAATTAAAATAAACTATGACTATACAAAATGCTATTTGCATGTTAACATAAGCATTAATGATATCTTATAGTTTGAGCTTTTGTTTAGCAATCAATTTGGATGCTGAGCATGAAAAACTAGAAAACTAATGTTATGTATCGTGATAAACTCCAATTTAAGTGACAGCTACATGATATTAAATTATATATTTATTGAAATGCAAAATCAAATGATTCATTTAATAAACTTATAAAGTGTAACTATCTAAATCAGCAATCTAGCACCAATGTGCTAGATAGCATTATTCAAACTAAAATAATTCTCACGTCAAAAAAAGTACACGTGATTGAATTCATGTGGATCACATCACACCCTAGACCTCAATGATGGGCCAATCTCTACTTTTTTTTTAGCCCCAGTTTGGTTTAGTTAAAAATCATATTTTTAAGTATATCTTGATAAAAATTTATAAAATGTGTAGTTAAAAAATTGATAAAAGTTGTGGATCCCGTGGGTCAAACATGGGATTAATTTCAAAGAAAAGCATCACCACATCTCAAGTACAAATACTTCAGCTTCGTTATCCGTTATAATTTGCATGTAATTATCCTTAAAGGTTGAACCCCAACTTTAAGGGTCCCCCACTGCCCCTACCCTGGAGTATCGTGAGGGAGGTAAATCGCAGGTTATGCCTCCAAGGGTATAGGGTGGAAGGCTGCTTATACACTTGCACTTACCCAAGAGCCAAATCCATATTTCAAGATTCGAATTCTTGACGCGGCAGCCTCAAGGAAAGCTGGATTTCTCCACCCTCCCCTTTTACCACTTGGAGATGTGCCCTGGAGGCACATGTAATTATCCTTTATTCTATCATCGGGGGTGAGATAACAAATGTGGGTCAAGATATCTACTAACCATCGCTAAAAACAAAAACAAGCATTACCAAAACAAGAAGAAGACAAGGATTTTCGCTTAGAGAGCCCCATTGTTGCTTCTAATTTCTAAATGCTACTCATTCATAAAGCAACATTAAGGATTACATTCAAACTCACTGACAAAACCCAAAAAATACACCAAGGTTCATATTAGAGTAAAGTTCCCATATGAAGAAACAAAATTGAAGACCAATCTCCTTCTCTACAACCTATCTTCTCAATCAACCACTAAAATTAGAGAGCTAAAGTTATTGTTCACATTAAGCACCACAAACCTTCTTCGTTACGAAGATTCACGATAGATTTTAGAGTAAAAGAAGAAGTGAAGAAGATGGCAAGCATGGGGAAAAATAGTTAGGGGTTTTCCATGTGTACAAACTTTTAAATAGAAAAATGGCTTATCCGAGGGCTAGATATAACACCATGCCACAATCTCAATAGAAGAGCAACATTCACTAGCAACAGAAAAGTCTAAGAGCATCTCCAAAAACCACTATTTATTAAAGAGTTTATTTACATCTAGAGAGTAATATTTATACATTCTAATAATGCCCATGTATTTAAATTAAGAGAGTAAAATTTAAACATTCTAATAATGCTCTCTATTTGGCTCTTCATTTTAATTTTTTAAAATAAATATTTATTTATTTCTCCCTATCTTTTTAACATATTTTTTAATATATCAATAGCCAATCAATTCAAATAAGATTTGAATAATTTTGAAAATAGCTTATTAAATACAATCATTATAAAGTAAAAATAGAGAATGAGTTATTTTTAAGTACTGATGATCTAAAACAAAGAGCATAAGATGTTTACGGAGTCTTTTGAAAATGTTCTAAGCAATTGAACTTAATTCACGTGGTTTCAAGCATCATTTGGGTTGTGATCAACAACAATTTCGGCTCAAGCAAAATCAACTCGTCTCCCATAACTCATTTTAAATCACTGCCATAAGATAATCCACCATTATATTGTCTTAAGTTGGACCATTTACTAGGTGCACAATTGATATGAATCCTCTCCAATGCAACAATGTGCATTGTTTTACATGTGGCAAGCAAAATGAAAATGGAGAGGCGCCATCTCCGAAGACGTTTGACCCATCATCTAGGTACGTTTAGGAACACACAGATTGTGGTGCCAAAGTTAAACTTCTACTGAAAAAGAGTAGTATTACTACTCACAATCTGGTCAGTTTTGGGGTTAATTCATTAATTTTTTTAGTAAAATTGAAGGCCCAATCCACTTGAGCCATTTACAGAAAACCATTTTAATTTGTTTCCTCTTCGAGCTCATTTTCAATTTTGCTTACAAAAAGCTGTAATCTGCTGTCCCTCGCGTAGTTTATACAACCAATTATAAATAAACACGTTGCTATATAATAAAATATGCAACGTACGTTTAAGTCCAATCGCAGTGCGAGAGTTTGATTTCTGAGACATGGAATTGACTCCTGGTAGGCGTAATGTACATGCAGCTTTTGTTCCCTGACCTGTTAGGGCACATCCCTTGATTTACCTGCTTCACAAATCTCTAGAGACGGAAGGATGGGAGTGTTCGAGGAAATACCTATAGATAGCCTAAATACAAGAGAGGTTTGTAAGATTAGACTAAGAAATATAATCATTTAAAAAATAGCCTTTGAACAATATTTTTCCCAAAAATACCCCTTCTAAAAAATTTGCAACCAAAGCCATTACAATATATAAAAACCTTCAATTAGGTCCTCAAAAAAATATAGATTAAAAATCTTTAATAAATTTAAACTCAAATATTATACAAAATTTTATTGATCTAAAAAATACAAAAGATAATGAATTTTATAAATTCTATTGTGATATTTTAAAAACTAATGAAGATTTTAATTGGCTCAAAAATCTTAACCCCTCCGCTGTACACTCCGAAGAAATGGTATCAGAGTCATGTTACGAACCAAAAATTATGATGAATATAGTAGATGAAGAAAATATAATTGAAGAATTTTTGAAAAAAGTTGAAAAATATAAAAAAACATAGTTATCCCTATTTACCTAAAAATACTATAAATGAAAGTTTTGAGGATATACATAAAAGATTAGAAAATTTAGAATATAATCTACAAGTAGGAAATGCTCTTTTAGATAAAAATCTTAAAGGAAAAGATAGGATTATAATTAATCCACCTCAAGATTTTAGGATAACTCAAAAAGAAAATAAAGGGAAAAAACACGAAGAAAAACAATATATGATTACAGATGTAGAAGAAATAGAACAAAAATTCTTAGAATCTACAGGTGAAGAGTATGAAGAATATAAAAAACAGTTAGAAGAATTAACTGAAAAAATGGAAAATATAAAGATGAATACTAATCCATCATCAAGCCAAAATATAAAAGTAGAATTCAGTAGTGATGAAGAATATGATTATCCTTATGGTACCCCAATACCTGATAAGGCTGATATTAATCAATATAAAAAAACACAGAAAAGATACACTGAAAATATAAGAAAACAATTCATAAAAGAAATAAATCCAATGAAAACCTATAATGAACCAATCCATACAACAGGAGTATGGTTAGATCTAGACTGTGTAGATAAAAATAAAGCTATAGAAACTTGGATGAAAAGCACAAATTTAGCAATACAATTTAATAAATGAGAAACATATACAACTTTTGGATTTATAGAACATACATTCAGATGAATTGTTTCTGAATGGTGAAGAAAGTTACCGAAATCTATAAAAGGAAGAATAAAGTATGGAGATAACAGAATTGAAGTATTAGATAATAGAAATACTTTAAATGATCAAAATATACAAGAGATATTAAAAAGGTTTGAAAAAATCTTAAGAACAGAATTCTTAGGAGATAGATATGCTTCTAATGAAGAAGCAAAAAAACAAGATGAATATAATCAAGGAATGGTAGCAATGAAAAATTTAAATATATGTGATACGTGTGAGCTAAAAAGATACACATGTAAATTCGAAGAAATATACTATATACTAAATCAAGGAGATTATCAAGAAAATAAACCTATATTAAGGTCTTATTTTACTAAATTACTATTCCCATGGGGAATTAAGTTATTAAAAGAATATGAGAAATTATTACCTCTAGGAGAAGAGGAAGGAGTAAAAATAGATAGTTTTGAAAGTAGGATTAAATTTACAAAAAGAATGATAGGCATGTAGTGCAGAGAAGCACTAGAAAATAAGAAAGCATATAAAATAAGAAAAAATTCATTATGTTGTTACAAAGATATTGGCCAAGTTGAATAATTTGGATGTCATAAAAAGAAATATAAACCATATAAGAAATATAAAAGAAAACTCAAAAACTACAAAAAATTCAAAAAAAAAAGAATTTTAAACCACACAAAAAATATTTCAAGAAAAGAAATTGGAATAAAAAATTAAAACCAAAAAAATTAAAAAAATGTAGATGTTTTATTTGTAATAAAGAAGGACACATTACCCCTCAATGCCCTAAAAAGAAAGATAGACAAAATATAAAAACTCTTAAAAGTTATGAAAAATTTCAAGAAGATAGTGACATAGAACCAATTGAATATTTTGAAAATCTAAGTAGTGAATGCAGTAGCATTTATGAATTAAATATATCCTCATCAGAAGAAGATTATGAGGAAATAGTATATATGAACCAGGAGATACAATAATCAGAAATAGAAATAGAAATAATTGAAGAAGTTGAAGACTCTATAGAAGGTATAAATCAAGAAGGATACAAGAAGAATTTTCTTGTCCTCATAGATACTGGAGCAAATAAAAGTCGTGTAAATGCTAAATTTGTTAGTCATTTTATAGATTTTGAAATATCAGAACCATATATATTTAATGATTATTTAGGAAATAATCTTGAAATAAGAAAATATGTTAAGTTCCCTCTTATACTTATAGGAGATTATCAGAAAGAATATACTAAAGAGATAATTCTATATAAAGATGAATTATATGGAGTAGATCGTTCACCTATTCTATTAGGAATGAACTTTCTTGAGAAATATAGTCCTTATAAAATTTGTCAAGGATATTTAAAAATAATAGTTGATGATAACCTAATTATCATATCAAAAATAGATGAAAATATGAAATCATTGTTATCATGGAAAGAGTAATAAGTACTAATCCCATGAGTCCATATATTGAAATTACACTTAATATAAAAAGCTATTGTAGAATTAAATTTCATGCTTACTTAGATATAGGAAGTACAATAAGTTTATGCTTACCAAATGTATTACCATCTGAATACTGGATATACAATTCAAAGAAGATAGTCACCGCTATAACAGCAGATGGAAATAAGGTAATATACAACAAATATGCTAAGTAAGTACATTTTCTAATTTCCTTTAGAGAAGTATTTGTTGATACAATATATATGTCAACTACAATTGGATGTGATATTTTATTAGGACAAAATTTTCTATTAAAATATGCAACATTTACACAATATATTGATAAGTATATGTTTACAATACCTTGTGCACATAAAATATTTACACCAAAAATAAATAAAGCTGTTACAATAACATATACATATATAAACCATCAGAGTTTCTCAACCCAACGTGGTGGATGTTGGAGTACAAAAAAATTTAAACCAGTTACAGTCTTAAAATGACAACAGAAAATAGGATTGAAAAACTCAAAAAAGAAATTTCTAAAACATATTCTAAAAATCCATTAGAAAAATGGAATACAGAAAAAGTAAATGCAAAGACAGAATTAATCAATCCAGACATTATTGTTAGAGTCAAACCCATGAAATATAGTGTAGATGACCAAAAGGAATTTAAAAATCAGATAAAAGAATTGCTAGAAGTCAAATTAATTAGGCCTAATAAAAGTCCACATAGCAGTTTAGCCTTTATGGTTAGAAAATATAGTGAGATAAAAGGAGGAAAAGCCAGAATGGTGATAAATTACAAAAAATTAAATGAAGTTACCAAATTTGATGAATACTACTTACCAAATAAGGACACCCTTATTAAGCAAGTACATAATAAAAAGATATTTTCAAAATTTGATTGTAAGTCAGGGTTTTGGCAAATCATGCTTACAGAAGAAAGTAAACCATTAACTGCATTTAGTACCCCCAATCCTTTAGGACAATACGAATGGAATGTAATGCCATTTAGGTTGAAAAACGCACCACAGATATTCCAAAAAAGAATGGATGAGGTAATTAAACCAATTACTCATTTCTATATTGCATATGTAGATGATTTACTTATTCATTCAAATAATATTGATGAACATATCGAACATCTTGAGAAATTTTGTTATATTATGAAAAAACATGGTATTACACTTTCTCAAAGAAAGCTGAAATAGCAAGAACATAGATAGAATTTTTAGGATTATTTATAAAAGAATGAGAATTGCAACTGCAATCTCATATTGGAGAAAAATTTCAAGAATTTCCTGAAAAAATCAAAGATAAAAAACAATTACAAAACTTCCTTGGTATATTGAATTATGCTAAAGGATTCATTGAAAATTGTGCCAAATAAAAAAATTATTTTCTTCCAAAGTTAAGAAAAAATATAATGTGGTCTTGGGAAGAACAAGATTATGAAAATATAAGGAAAGTAAAAGAAGAATTAAAAGTATTGCCCAAACTTATAATTTCACAAGAAGAAGACTTCTTTATCCTTGAAACTGATGCTTCAGATAATTACTGGGAGCAGTATTAAAGGTTAAAAAGAATCATAAAGAATATAAATGTGAAAAGAATTGTTCTTGTCCTGAGATACTTGCAGATTATACATCAGGAACATTCAAAAAAGTTGAAACAAGATATGAGACGAATAGGAAAGAACTCATTGCTGTAAAAAGAGGAGTTCAAAAATATGAAGATTATTTATTACCAAAGAGTTCTTGATTAGAACTGATAATACTCAAGTTAAAGCCTTTTTAAAAAATAATGTTGATCCATCTATTGCCAATAGATATATTATTAGTATACAAATTTGATTTTCATATTTCAAATTTGATATTGAATACATAAAAGGTAAAACTAACTTTCTTCCCGATTATCTTAGCAGGGATGGAACAACTAAGGACAAAAGTCCAAATACTTGAGATAAAAGTTTCCTATTTGGAAACACAAATTCAAAATATTCAAGATAGCCTTCGAGGTAAAAATATAGGCCTTGAGGCAAAAGTTACTTGTACCAAATCTAGTATCTCTTTGCAGGGACTTGTGAATACTTGCGCTCTCCCCGAGGATAAAGGGAAAGAAAAGAAGGTAATAGGAACCCCTTCACAGGGAAAACTTGAACCTATTACTGGTAATAAAGATAGTTAAGATATCAAAAGAGAAGGTAGTTCTTCACAGAGCCAAACTCAATCTAAACTTTCTATTGAAAGGATAGATCCAAAAGATATTGTCAAGATATGTCATGAAACAAAAATTCCCAGAAAAGATAACCATGAAGAAGTAACACTCTTTATTGTTATTTTCAATATTTTATCAGATTGGTATCTGGAGATTGAAAAGTGGATGAAAACTCTCCATTATTCAAAATACAACAAGATAAATTTTTATCCAGAAGCACCAGCCAACTGGGTTCGAAATTGTTTTGAAATAGGAAATATACCCTAAATATATCCCAATAAAGATCTCAAAGAAATAGCTCAACTTCTAGCTAACATTAGGAAATTTGTTAAAAGATATACTGAAATTGTCAAGACAACAAATATATATATCAGATTCCATTCATCAACAATAGAATGGGATCCCGTTCTTGAATATATGCATCCATCGTTCCATGTGATCAAAATGGGACTTACAAATCAACATTTTTTATCAACCAATCAAAAGGTTGTTAAAAATGGATATCAAGATATTCTAATTATGATACCCTACAGAAGAGTAAAAGGATACAAAGAGATATTTGAACATGTAACTCAGATAATTACCGAAAAAGAAAAAATATGGGTTTATCCATCTGAAGATCATATTATATATTCCAATGCAAGGATGGCTACCAAAGAAGAAGATATTTGTTATCTCGACCATTTATTATCTGCAATTATTTCCAACCAAGTGCATGGATCAGAAGATATGGCTAAAGAATTATGTAAATTACTTTGGAACTACAGTGATCACCATTGTGAATACTATGTAGTTGAAGATATGAGTCAAGCATCCCTTAATGATGAAGAATTCCCTGCAGAATTCTTTGATTCAAAAATGAAAAAGTGATGGTGGCAAAAGTGGCCCTTTATCACTACTTTAATAAAAAAATTTATTAAAGAAAAACTATGACTACTAAAAGATAGAAGATAGTACAAGAAAAGTCTCCATAATTGTGACTACTCCCCACCAATTATTACAAGTGGCAGACAAACTCAAAAGATAAGGCATATAATTTCAAATGGAGAGGTCCACTTAGCAAGAAGATAATGAAAAATTCGGTGGCGATAAGATGTCCTAGTTACCCAACAAAGAAAGATGGAAAACACCTGTCAAAATAAGATTTCCAAAGGCTTCTATAAAATGAGGCAAGAAGGAAGAAGGAAGACATCTCGAAACAACTTATCTCTTAAAACACTCTGAAGAAACACATCTTAGAAAGATATCTTTTGTAATCTGTATATACCACTTGTATTCAGAAAAATATTAGATAGCTTGGAGATAGCAAAGTTTGTAATAAAGTAATCACTTATGGACTTTTAAACTTCATAAGGTGAGTACCAAAGATATGTAAAGATAGATTGTAAGCATGTATTATTTCAGTTTATGAATATCAAAGTAAAGTTTGTTATGTTCAACAAAGCTTTTATAAAAGGATTTCGTTAAGTTTCTCATGATTTCTTGGCAGTACAGATAGAGATTTTAAAAGATTTTCAAAACATTGGTTTTGAATGGATGTTAGCCATACCAAAGTACCCGTCTTTGATGAATGGTTGAGGGAAAAAAGGCAGTTTTCTAACAAAATTATAGCACCTTGTGTGTGAGTTATCTTTTAAAATTTTGTTTCAAATAAGAACTTAATTCTGAAAAGAGTTTGGATAGAGGTGAAAACAAAGACTCTGGATATTGTGAGATAGCGTCTGTGGTAACACGGCTAGTTCTTTAGAATGAGAAATGCAACCTTAATTGAAAAGCCTTTTGCGGAAGCAGTTGTGGACCCAAATGATTTCAAAAAACATTTTAAACCTTTACTTGATTCAGAAGATTGATTAAATACATGCAAAGCATTTATAAGAGCATACTGGAAGGAAAGTTTGTTTACTTTCATTTGATTACTGTAAGTTAATTACTTGTTTTTACATACTTATGCTTTAATTATTCTGACGAACAATTCACAAGCATCCACTTCTACTAGTAATAATGATAATAATCTCATATTATTAGATGAAAAAGATGTTTTGTTTTTATTTAAGTTAGCAGAAAAATATGAAGATATATTTCCTGTAGGCAAAGAAAAAATTAAAGAAATATATAGAGATATAGATGATAATTGTAAAAATAATATAGGATTTGATTCTATAGGAACTAGGAGAAAAATAAGAAAGATAGAGGATATTATAACTAAACATAGAGATATACAAGAAGAAATTTCAGAAGGATTAGTTCGAGGATATATAACCAAGAAAGGTCAGCTTAGGATCTTTGAAGAATTATCAAGATACAAAGAATATTTAAAGGTGTTTGAAAGATTGAAAAATATAGATATAGGTCCTGATTAATAAATCTTTAAAGATATAAGATACATCTTGCAAATAACTATTGTAAGAGTAAAATAGTACTTCCAACAGAAAAGGCCATTGTGAAAAATAGGATCAATTTTCCAGCCATTCTAAAGACAACCCCGGGAGTGTTCAACCTTTTTTTTTTCCAAATACAAGGACCGTGAAAAGGTCAGCTATGGAGGGCCCAACCACCATGCCGGAGAATACGGTCGCCGACTTGAACTCGAACCCAACTCAACCCGAACTCGATAAGCCGATTTTCGATGAACCCGGTCCACCTTCCATATTGTCAACCCCACCTCTCAACCCTAAACCTAGTACGCCGCCGCCATCGTTGATTTTAGCTCCTCCGCCACCATCGATCCAGCTGTCTTTCCATCCTGTGGCACTGCTCCCCGCCATAGCCATTCCTCAATTCACACCAGTGCTGACTGTCAATTATCAGACAACTGGAGTTCCACCGCCAGGAGTGAGCGGGGTGACGCCTATGGTGATGCCTCCTGTACCGGTGACTCCGAAAGCTTCGATGCCTGTGGTGTTGGCGCCTTATGCAGTGCCCGGTCAGCCGATGAGACCGTATGCACCAATGCCTAATGGCTATCCGGGAATTCCTCAGCCCATTCTCCATGGCACTATGCCTCCTCCGGGTGGGTTTTTTTTCTGCATCTAATACTTTCATTCTCAATTGCTCTCAGCTATTACCTGTCTATGTATTTGTATAACCGTTTCATATGTTTATGTTAGGTTAGGATAATTTGGAATTTCATGGAATCAAAACATTTAGTCAAAAATAAAGTAAATATTACTCAAATTAAAGTGATCTTTTTTGTTCTTTTTGTTTGTTTACACCGTGTATAGTGTAATATGTTATAATGTGCTACTGGAAGGAGAAGAATGAGAGTGACACTTGGGGATGAGAGATATGTCTTAGTCGGATTAGGGGTATCGATGACAGGATGTTTTCTCCTACAGTGTTCTCATGATTGATTATGGTGAAAAAGGTTGGAAGGCTTCATTATCGACAACTGACTACCCCACGCTTCAACTCCTTTTTTGGTATGCATGCATTTATTTGTTAATCTTTATTTTTCAAATACATATTTTAGAATTGTGGTAATATTTATTTTTATAATGCATAAAACACAAAAACAATGAGAAAATAGTTTTTGAATTCAACGTCAAGTCATGGGCTAAAAAATGTGATTCTCCCAATTATAACACTGAAAAATGTGATTCTCCCAATTATAACACTGAATATTGTTTGGTTGTGCTATGCTCATTTGGTAGGCTAGTAGTCATAAAGATGTTTAGCCCCTTTATGGGATTTTGGTTTCAGAATTGCTGGCAGCGCGTTAAGTTAACAACTGAGTTCTCCTTTGCCTCTATCATCCAAGGTATCACAATCTTCTCAACCATACAAATTTGATTTTGTTTCTTTGCATTTATTATGACATCAGTGAGAATCATTCAGTTCGTATTTTGTTTCTTTATATTTATTATGATTTCCACTAGATCCGTTTTCGCTGTTTGTTGTAATTAAAGATTGTAGACAACGCATTATAGTTTTGTGCCCTCAATTGTTATGATGTGACTTGTGAATGGGACATTCGTAATCTCGTCTCACTACTCAATTCAAATCTTCACCTTTGGTGCTTGGAATTGGGATAGTTTTGAGAAAGCTACTGATCTGCAAGTGGATGCGTAAGGTATGCCGACATATTCCTGGTTTATGAATCCCGGTGTTATTGTCTTAGTGTGCATTCAGGTTATTTGTTCAGCTGGTGATTTTTGTTGCCATTGTTGCCATCTCATATTACTTATATTTTGGGTAACATCAGCTGATTTTTCTTGTTAGATTATTTATATCTCGTTTTCAGTGCATACTACAAATTTTCTAATGGAACTATTTTGTAAACATGCTCTGACAAATTTGCTTAGTTTTTTTTTTTTTTTTGTTTTCTTAATGCAGGAGTCCTTTGATATCCCTCTCCTTATGCACCAATGATCCGACTTGCATTTTCTCCGCAACCAATGGGTGTTATTCCACCAATGTTACGTCCTCCAGTTACTGGGATTCGTAGGCCAATAACTTCTCCCATTATTAGGCTACCTGCTGCCCAAAGTGTTACACCAAAAGAAAAGCATCAAACAACTGTGTATGTGGGCAAGATATCAACAACAGTGGAAAATGATTTTATCCTCTCTCTCCTGCAAGTATGTGACTCCATCCTTTGCATTTTTCCCTCACTCTCTCTTTTTCTTCTCCTTCTTCTTGTTGAATTCAAATTTGTATCCCTCACTTTTGTCTTGAGTGCTTCTATGGATGACGTCTGACCTTTTCCATCTTCTGAAGCTGTGTGGACCTGTCAAGAGTTGGAAGCGTCCTCAAGATCCCACAAATGGAACTTTGAAAGGTTATGGATTTTGTGAATTTGAGTCTGCTGAAGGCGTTCAGATGAGGACATCCCAGTTTTAATTATTTTAGTTGGACTTAGGTTATTTTATTTTTTATGGACTTGTGTATTAGGCTTGGCCCTAGGTTTGTAGTAGTTTCAGTACTTAAACCTATTTTACATTGTTATTTTTCAGTTGATGAATTTGATTGAATAAAAGTTTGGCTACAACCCTATTTCTCCTCTCTGTGTTCTTCCCCGGTTTCCCCCCTCTTCTCTTCTCTTCCCTTCCCTTCTCCTTCTTCTCTCTTTGTTATTCATTCTACATCAAATTGGTATCAGAGCGAAACCTGGTTTTCAATCTCATTAACAGAAAATTGGAGTCAAAATTACCATAGACGTGATGCAAGACGTGCTGTTCAACACCATAACTTCCTATCCAAAAGGTAACCCATCCATCCTCTCCAACCCACACGTAAACATCTAACCCAATACATCATCATACTCCCCACACCTCAAAACCGGCTACTGCGAAATCAAGAAAAAGAGTCATCCTCAGACAAAAATAAAATAAAATCGGCCGCTTTCTTCATCCATTACAGATACATCACCCAATCACCTAAAAGGGTTATGGCTTCATTACGCCTGATGAAGGCGGCGAGGATCTGTTTGTGCATCAGACTACCATCAAATCTGATGGATATCGGACCCTTCGCAAGGGCCAGATCGTTGAGTTCACTATTATACTAGAAGGCGACAAGACAAAGGCCACCGATGTCACAATCGCAGATGGTGGGCCCGGCGAATACTCTTCACAGTGGCTCGAAATCTGGAAACCGGTATAATGATGCTGATTTTAGGTTGGTCGGGAGTTTATTTTAAAGCTTTATTTGTGTTTTAGTGTTTCTCTCTTATTTTGGACCTCAATTAGTCCTTATCGTTTCATTATTTGATTTTTATTATTAAAAGAAAAAGTAAAAAAAAAAAAAATAAAAAAAAAGTCAAAAAAAAGAGTAAAAAAAAAGTCAAAAAAAAAGAGTTAAAAAAAAAAAGATCGAGAATTTTTGGGTATTTCCTGACATGATTTTCAGGTACATTTTAGTTGACTGGTCAGTACCGTATCTCGACGAACACGGAATTCTTGTCTTGGCATCTCAACGCTTAACCATTCAGAAAGTGGAGACATTCGACGCTGAGATGACTCAGGCCAACTGAACTCAGGGACTCTCTGCTCCTATTCATTTTTTTAGTGACACTGTTACTGTATTTTAGAATTGCATCAATTAATTCTTTGTGTTGCTAATATTTTGATAATTTAGCCTTAAACCTATTGGATTGAAATTCACGAGCCGACCCCATTGTTCACTCGTTTATCCCACGTGACTAGACCTAGCATTTGTACCTTTGCTTTTTTATTTTATTGGCATTAGTAGTATTAGCTTGCAATCGGGCCATACGTAATCCCTACAATAAAATAAAATAATAATAATAACAATAGATAAATTTCAGTCACTATTTTCCTTGCTAGCACTCGTTGGTTGTTGATCTCAGTAGGCACTTCACCTAACTTGTGTTATCGTGTATGCAATTGCGTAGTGGTCGCGTTACTGCCTCTAGCTCTAGTACCGTTGCCATGGACCCTTCCCACATTGAAGCTATCACCCGACAGTTGGTACAATTACAAAATCAATTAACGGCTGTCCAAACTGAGTTAGAAGCTACGCGTGAGAAGAATAGAGCCCTAACCGCTAAAGTAAACACTCTTGACCCAACCCAATACTCAACTGAGACTGAAAATTCTGATGCTTCCATTAATAGACCTCATCGTCGTCCACAAGGTGGTCGACATCATGCTAGACATGATCGTGGGAGAAGGAAATCAAGCTCGTGGACGCGAGCGGGAATATCACCGTCATGGTACACTATCCCCCCCCCCCCCCCCCCCCCCCCCCCCGCGGG
>NC_036247.1:11479383-11522204 GCF_002742605.1 Olea europaea var. sylvestris | reverse complement strand
CCGGCGCCACGAGGAGCACCTCTTTCAAAATATTAAGTTAGATGCCCCTACATTTGATGGTTGTCTAGATCCTAGTGTATTCAATCAATGGATAAGGGATATGGATCGCTTCTTTTCCTGGTATGGGTTCCCTGAAGATCGAAGGGTACAATTTGCCAGTTTGAAATTAATTGGCACAGCTCAACTGTTTTGGGAAAGTGTTGAAGACCTCCTAGAGAGGCGCCATGCTCCCCCTGTTGGGAATCGGGATGAAATAAAGCGTTGCCTTGAAGAAAAATATTTACCTCAATCTTACAGGGGCAACTTGTTGGATCAATGGAACGCACTTACGCAAGGCAGTCGACCTGTGACCGAATATGTTGCTCAGTTTGACGAGTTTCGATGAGATGTCAGGTCGTTGAGGACGAAGTCATGACTTTGAGTAGGTTTAGGCAAGGCCTACGGGATGATCTTAGATGTGAGCTTGTTCTTAGAGGTGTCACCACTCTTGACCACGCCTACTCTTTCGTTACCGTACAGGAGTCGTAGTGACTCTCGCACTACAACCTCTTTTGCATCCACTCCATCCCCTAAGTCTATTCTAGGACCTCCTCTTTCTAATACTACCCCTACATCGGATAGTAAAGGTAGATGTTTTGAGGTTTCAAGAACGTCCTCTCGTTTGCAATGCTTCAATTGTAAGGGTTTTGGTCACATTGCTTCTAAGTGTCCTAGCGGAGCCCTAGTTTTGGAAGAGCGTGAAGGTATAGTTGACGAACCACTAGAGGATCAAGTGTATGAGCCTAAGTTAGAAGAGTTTGATGACTTGGAGGATAGTGAAGATACCTTTTTAGGTTGTATCCAGGCTAGTCCCCTTATCCCACATACACCTAGAGTCGGTGTCATCCGTTGTACTCTTACCCAGCCTAGGAATGTCGATGATTGGCATCGTCATGCCATCTTCCACAATTACGTCAAGATTAATAATAAGGGCTGTAAAGTTATCATGGATAGTGGCAGCTGCATTAATGCGGTTTCGATGGCTACTGTATCCCATCTAGGGTTGAAGTTTGTTCCTTACCCTCAGCCATACAGCGTCTCTTAGGTTGATACCTCTTCCATAGCTGTCGAGGAGCGTTGTTTAGTCCCTATCCAGTTTCTCGAGTATAAGGACCATATATGGTGTGACGTTATTTCAATGGACGTCGGGCACATCATCTTGGGACGACCTTGGTTATTTGACCTATATGTAACCATCTATGGTCGATCCAATTCCTGCTCCTTCGTGTTTAATGGAAAGAAGATTCACCTTAATCCACTGCCCCCAAAGCTTGCTGGCCCACTGGAAACGAAGAAAAGTGTGGAACGAAAGGGATTGCACATCATTACTCCTACGGAGTTTGAGCGTACACTTGTTGGTGACTCAATTGTGTTCGCTTTGGTGGTCATGGAGGTTCCATCCCACTCCACAATAGAGAGCCCTGTTGAAGTCCCGTCGGTCCTCCAAGAGTTTCGAGACGTCTTTCCGGAGGACCTACCTGACCATCTACCTCCACTAAGGGATATTCAATATGCCATAGATTTCGTCCCAGGGGCATCCCTCCCAAATTTGTCTCATTATAGGATGAATCCTACCGAACACGCTGAGCTTCAAAGGCAAGTGGATGACCTTCTTCACAAAGGATTCATTCGTGAGAGATTAAACCCGTGTGTTGTCCCCGCCCTATTGACGCCCAAAAAGGATGGTTCTTGGAGGATGTGTGTGGATAGTCGCGCGATCAATAGGATCACGGTGAAGTATCATTTTCCCATTCCTAGACTTGACGATATGTTAGATATGATGGTTGGTGCCACAATCTTTTTGAAGATTGATCTGAAGAGTGGATACCATCAGATTCGAATTCGCCCAGGTGATGAGTGGAAGACCGCATTTAAGACAAAAGATGGTCTTTATGAATGGATGGTCATGCCTTTTGGGCTGAGTAATGCGCCAAGTACCTTTATGCGAGTAATGACACAAACTCTCAGACCTTTCATGGGCAAGTTTCTTGTTGTCTACTTTGATGATATCCTCATCTATAGTAAGACTAAGGAGCAACACCTTGACCACCTCACACAAGTTCGCTCCACCCTTCGTGCAACTAATCTATATGCTAATGTCAAGAAGTGCTCTTTCTTCATCGACACAGTCGTTTTTCTGGGGTTCATTGTCTCTTCGACAGGGGTATCCGCTAACCCTGCTAAGGTTCAGGCGATTATTGACTGGTCTGAGCCTAAAGTTATTCATGACGTCAGGAGCTTTCACGGCCTAGCTACATTTTATCGTCGCTTTATTACGGGGTTTAGCACTATTATGGCGCCTATTACGGAGTGCATGAAGAAAGGGGAGTTTCATTGGACACAAGAGGCGGCTAGGGCCTTTAAGTTAGTCAAGAAGCGAATGACGGAGGCCCTTGTCTTGCGTCTTCCCGATTTTTCCAAAGTCTTTGAAGTTGAATGTGACGCCTCCGGGGTAGGTATAGGCGGAGTCTTAAGTCAGGATCGTCACCCTGTTGCCTATTTCAGTGAGAAGTTAAATGAGGCCAAACAGCGGTACTCAACTTATGATAAGGAACTGTATGCAGTGATCCAGGCTTTGTGCTATTGGCGCCACTATTTGTTACCCCAGGAATTTATCCTTTATTCGGATCACGAGGCCCTCCGTTACCTCAACTCCCAGAAAAGATTAAGTTCTAGGCATGGTTGTTGGGTCGAATATTTGCAGGCCTATTCATTTGTTTTAAAACACAAGAAAGGTGTAGGAACTAAGCAGCTATGCGTTAGGTTGTCGTGTCTCCCTTTTGTCGATCATGAGTGTCAAGGTCATCGGTTTTGAAAGACTTAAGAAGGATTATGAGGCGTGTCCCGATTTTAAAGATATCTTTCTTGATTTACAAAGGGGACAATCAAGCGCCACAGATGGTTTCCGACTTGAGGAGGGTTATCTCTTTAGAGCCAATAAATTGTGCATCCCTCGAACTTCAGTGCGAGATTTCATCATGTGGGAAATTCATGCGGGAGGGTTAGCCGGTCATTTTGAACGTGATAAGACCATAGAGAAAGTTGAACGTCAATTCTATTGGCCTAGCTTGAAGAAAGACGTGGCTAAGATTGTTAGTACTTGTAACACTTGTCAATTGAGTAAGCAGAAGAATCAGAACACAGGTCTATACACGCCTCTCCCTGTCCCTAATTGTCCTTGGCAAGATGTCAGCATGTATTTTGTGTTAGGACTTCCACCCACCCCAAAGAAGCATGATTCTATTTTTGTGGTTGTCAATCGTTTCTCAGAGATGGCTCATTTTATCCCCTGTAGCAAGACGTCGGATGCATCCAAGGTTGCCATGTTATTCTTTAATGAAATTGTCAAATTGTATGGGGTTCCCAAAACCATCGTGTCTGATAGGGACGTTCGTTTCACTAGCCATTTTTGGAGAACTTTGTGGCATAAGATGGGTACCAAATTAAAATTTTCTACGGCCTACCACCCTCAGACTGACGGTCAAATTGAAGTAGTTAATCGAAATCTTGGTAACCTATTACGTTGTCTGGTCCAGGAAAACCTTCGAAATTGAGATTTGATCCTTCCTGTAGCTCAAATTGTGTATAATAGCTCCATAAATCGTTCACTAGGTATGAGTCCATTTGAAGCCGTTCATGGGTACAAGCCTAGGAAACTGTTAGATCTCATCCCTATGTCCCCACAGGCTAGAGTGTCAGTATCAGCCGAAGCATTTGCACAACATCTTCGTGACTTGCATATTGAGATCAATAAACAACTTGAAGCTAGTAATGCAAAATATAAACTCCAAACTGATTTACACAAACGACATATTGAGTTGGACATTGGGGATTACGTTATGGTTCGCATTAGGTCAGAACGGCGTCTACATGGACATGTCTCTAAATTGCAAGCTCGTAGTGCTGGTCCTTTTAAAATTTTAAAGTAGGTTGGTCCAAATGCATATATTGTTGACATTCCACCACACCTTGATTACCACTCTACTTTCAATGTTGAGGACCTTGTAGCTTATAAAGGCCATTTCATTCCCTCAGATGATCCTTTGTCATCTCCTTTTGTGGACCTTGATCCTGATTCTTTGGCCCCTTCTAATCCACTACCACCTCGCACAGCACACAAAAAAAATTAATGCTATTTTAGATGAAGAAACTGTGTTCACTAATGATGGAGAGGTTCAGCGCTTCCTTGTTCGTTGGGTTGGTCGACCAGATTGTGACTGTGCATGGATCTCCAGGGAGACACTACAGCAATTGGATCCAGATTTATTAGAGTTTTATCGGAGTCAGCAGGATCTTCATTGGCCCAGATCGTCTCCCGTCCACCCGAGCGGAGTTGGTGAGGACACCAGGTTCAGACAGCCACTGACGCATTTCTACAGACGCCGGAAGAAGCTTGCCCAGCCACTTAGCCTATGGTTGGAAGATTGACGGATGCCTATGATGATATAGCCACTCGACAGGATCGAGTTTTCTCTCCCACCCCAGGAGAATTGATGAGAACATCCCAATTTTAATTATTTTGGTCGGACTTAGGTTATTTTATTTTTTATGGACTTGTGTATTGGGCTTGGCCCTAGGTTTGCAGTAGTTTCAGTACTTAAACCTATTTTACATTGTTATTTTTCAATTGATAAATTTGATTGAATAAAAGTTTGGCTACAGCCCCGTTTCTCCTCTCTGTGTTCTTCCCCAGTTTTCCCCCTCTTCTCTTCTCCTCCCTTCTCCTTCTTCTCTCTTTGTTATTCATTCTACATCACGTTCTTCATGCATTGCGACTACTCAGTAAACTAAGTGTCGATGGACAAGAGTTGATGGTATAAATTTTGTTTCTCCGCTATTGCTTTGTATAAATCTTGCTGAGCAATTACTTTATGCTACTTGTAGCATTCTGGCGGATAAGAGTTTTGTGATTTTATTGAACATTGAATCAATATCTTATGCTGCAAGATAAAATTCTTGGGTTAATTGTTTCAGTACAAAGATTTAAAATCTTGGGCTTGATATTTCTACATTTAAATTACACGTGTCTGCTGCCTGCTGTGTTGGTCTCCCTTCACATTGTACCTTTATCTATTATTATGCTTCCATTCCATCTTTATTTAGCTCGCTATAATTCATTTTGGTTTGTCAATGTTGATGTTAATTGCGCATTACTGATGCACCCTGCTATCCCTCCTTTCCCGCTCCTGTAAAACAAATAGGGAAGAACTTTTGTATGACTGATATTTTGCACTTGTTACATCTCCAGTTAAATGTTAATCAAGCAACTCGGGAATATCTAAAACAATATGTGGAGAAAAAAGTAGAGAATTCAAAGAACATCAAGGAATCAGAAATTGAAGGCGTTAAAAAAAGGAAGAAAGTGCATCAGGTGCTGAAAATAATGACACTTTTAAGTCCTCTGAAGAATCTCAGAGGCCCACATCTGATGAACAAAAAAAGGATGACAGTGAAACAGTGAAAAAGGAAGATACTGATGCTGCACAATTTGACCTTGTAATTGATGAAGATAGAGAAGCTGAACGGGAGGCCATTGAGAAGCTTACTGGCATGATAGAGGAGAGGCTGAAGAACAAACCACTACCGCCTCCTCCCCCACAAATGGCTGTTGATGGTTCCAGCAACTCAAACTCAGAGCTGCCTTCTAGGTCACAGGATAGGGAACCAGAAGGGGATGCAGTGAAAAATGGTCAGTGTACTGCCCCCCCCCCACAAATGGCTGTTGATGGTTCCAGCAACTCAAACTCAGAGCTGCCTTCTAGGTCACAGGATAGGGAACTAGAAGGGGATGCAGTGAAAAATGGTCAGTGTACTGCATATTGGAAGAATGAAAGTTACGATGCTCATTCAATTGCCTTGGTCAGAATGTTTAATTCTTTCAAGTCTAACAAAATTTTCAAGAAACACCATTTACATGCTTCAACTTCATTTTTGCAGATTTATTAGAGGACAAAAATGAAGATGACAAAACTGCCAAAAGCAACCCCTCAAGTGAACATGATAGGACTGAAACTGGGTCACCTGATCGTAGTAGAAAGCATGATAGGAGCAGAGACCGAGATCGTGACCTGAAATGCGAAAAGGAAAGGGAACTTGAAAGATATGAGAGAGAACGAGAGCATGAAAGAGCCGAGAGAGAGAAGGATAGAGAATATAGGAGCCGTGAAGATGATCGCAGATATAAAGCACGTGAAAAAGAGTGGGAAGCTAGGGAAAGGGAGAAAGAACACTGGCGGAAGAGAGAGAGAGAAAAAGAGAAAGAGAGGGCACAAGAACGTAAGTGGGAAGTTGCTGACCAAGAGCATGATAGTGATGATGGATATGGGAAAAAGAGAAAATATAAGACTAGTGATGATGAGAGGAAAAGGAGACAAAGGGAGAAGGAAGAGGACTTGGCTGATAGATTGAGAGAGGAAGAAGAGATTGCAGAAGCTAAGAGGAAAGCTGAGGAAGAACAGCAGAAAACACAGCAAGGGGAGGAATTGAAAGTTATGTCTGGTCAACCATCTAATGGACTGGAGAAATCTATTTTGCCAGATGAAACCAATCTTGAAAACAAGGTTAATGTTGTCAATCAGACCTCTGATAGCAATCCTACTTTTGGTAATTACACCAGTAAGTCTTCTTGCTTAAGTGCATGAACATTATTCTACTCACTCCATATTGTTTCTCATATTACCTGGCATTTCATAATCAGGTGATGGGATTTTACAAAATGGCATTTGGGATGAAGATGTCACATCATCTAATGCTGCATCTGAGGCACGGCAAAACATCAATGCACCTGCTAAGAAGTTAGGATTTGGTGTTTCGGGGTCTGGAAAACAAACTGCGGTCCCTTCTGTATTTAACGAGGATGAGGACGAGGACATGCACATGGAGAAGAAGATGAGACCTCTGGTTCCAATTGATTACTCAACTGAGGAACAACAATTCTTTTCTGAGACCCCTTCGACAAAATATGGCTGCAGCTGCAGAATTTGCAAAGCGCGTTACAACAGCAAATTCTAAAGAGGAGAAGCCTCCTGTGGAAAAAGAAAAAGGAAGACGGTCTCATGAGAGATCTAGCCAACGAGATCGAGATAAACATGAAGAAGAGAGTTATCTCAGCTGCAAAGAAGGCAGAAAGGATAATTACGACAAAGAGAGGCCACATAAAGTGAAAACACCAGAAAAACAGAAGCTTTTGGATGCTAAACAGTTGATCGACACAATACCAAAGACCAAAATGAGTTGTTTTCGGACGAGATAAATTGGGCAATTTATGATCAGGTGATTAACTACTCCTGTCTAAACTTTTAAGTTCATTTGTGCGTACATTTTTAACAATGCTTCTTGTGATGTAATGGCTTTCATATAATTCTTTTAGGGCTCTCATTTGCTGGGTTTTTGATACCCAATAAATCTCGGGCTATGATGTTAACGTGGGTTAATATTATTTCATAGGCATAGGTCGATGAATGAAATAAGTCCAACAACCAGGTCCATGAGCTACACCTGGCCCAATTGTATTCCTTATGGATGACTTGAATCTTGGCCCGTTTATCCCTTTAATGGCCCAACATAAAGCCTAACCCTAGAGTATATATTTGGTTATAACCCTAGCCACTTTGATATGATGATTGTGTGATTTTGAGAGAAGAAATAGTGAATCCCGGCTGCCCCCCTTTTGTGTGAGAAAAAGGTGTCCAGAACGTTGGTATAACGTGTGTAATTGGTGGTTCTTTCATAGTATACCTTTGTGGTGTCTTCTCCTAGCCTTTGTGGCGATAAATCATCATCCTTTCTTGTCCTACGTGGGTAAGATTGAATACCAACCAAGGTGAATCAATCGGTTGTGGTTTGGAGCCGTTTGGATTGGTTGTTGGTAGAGAAAGGTATGTTGGACTGAGCCTGGAAAATCGCCATTTGAAAATCCTTTTGAGAGAGCTTCCGCAACATCAATAATGAATGACTTTCACAAGCTATATATATACTTGAACTAACTCTATCTTAGGCCAGACCTTGTTTCAAGAGGATTGGGTTTTCCTGGAATTTTCTTTGTTTTCACATTTTAACATTAGAACTTGGCTAGAAATGTTTCTTTCAAGTCTCTATGACAGGACAAAAACAACAAGATCAGAAAGGACTATAGAATGGCAACACTAAAATCCAAAGCACTGCAAAGTTCTAGTATTCTCACTTCAAAATTGTTAATTCCTCCTAAATTGGGTCCTTAAAAGTGAAAGATGGATTCTTGGACCTCGTAGTTTTGTTTTGCGTCACATTTTAATCTGTTCATGTACATGAATAGGTGTTGTTTTATGAGTTAGAATAATTTCACTAGATTGTCATGTTGTGGATTGATATTCCTAGGAGGATAGATGGAACATATGGGTTTAACGAGCTAGAATAATAATAATTCACATTATCTTCATTTCTTCATATTGTGAATTGATAAAAGTTGTATGTTCGTGAATTTCATAGAATGCACTGCAATAGAGAATGAGACCATGGATATCAAAGAAGATCATGGAATTTCTGGGAGAAGAAGAGGTTACGCTCGTGGACTATATTGTTTCCGGCACTCAGGAACATGTTGATGCAGGTGAGATGTTTGAAAGGCTGCAGAATATATTGGATGATGAAGCCGAAATGTTTGTGCTTAAGATGTGGAGGATGCTCATCTTTGAAATTAAGAAAGTCGAGACCGGCCTAGCAATGAGGTTGAGGTGTGATCTGATCTCTTTGAGTTCAGCCACTCGTAATTTTCTTGCCTTGGAGATCATTTTAGTTTTTTATATTTGGCATCCATTATTTATTTTCTTGTAGTATGGAGTAATGGAGGAAATTGTTGCCCTTTTTTGAAGATTTTTTTTTTGATTACGTTGTACAGATGCTGAGTCAAAAAAAGCTTCAATTAGTTTAGTGATTAAATAGTTCAGAAAAAACACTTGAAAGGTTGCACAAATTTTAGTAAATGCCGAAACATTTCAATATTTGAGTCTTGAGAAAGGCAAGAAAGAAAAGCAATAGCAGCAGTTGCACAATAGCTAGCATTGTAAGATTTCCGAACTGTTTGAAGCATTATGGGATTATTTTTGTTTGCCAAATTGTGGTTTTAAATTGAAGTGGTTTGATTTGAAAAAAAAAAAAAATTCAAAATTGCATTTAGTGATTTGATTTGAAATTTGGTTATAAACCATTTAAATCAAACTGTGTACATACGTGATAATTGGACATTTCGTTCAACCCAAGCAAATGAACTTAAAATTCTGCGCATGTTTGGTTAGTGAGCATTATTAGACAACTTTTAAGGTCTTTTAGGTCCTTAATTAGTCCAGTGTTCACTGTTCAGTACAAATCTATCATTCTAAGAAAACATATCATCAATGAATTATATTACCCAAAACCAAGACACAAGTCTAGGGGCGGACCTGGGAAGCTGCAGGGTCAATTGATCCCCAAGTTTTTGAAAAAACCTACACTATAAATGTATAATGCAACTGATGGTTTCAAACTCAACTTTATGCCTTGGTCTCTCTTTCATAATCCGCTTACTATGAATTGTCATTACCATTTACGGTTTACGCACTATTTAAAAGTTTGATTGTGATCCCCCAATCAAAAATGTTTGGATTTGCCCCTGGACACGATAGAACCATTGCCAGACGAACCAGTTAATACAAAACAAATACAATCCCTGCAGTCTCCGCATGTTGCAACAGGACAGTTTTGGGAGCCAAAATCATTAACGCATGAAGACACACCTATCGATACTTTTGCACTCCCAAATGATCAAAGAATCAAAATGATCGGGTACCTGTCCTTCGGATCCTGTTCCAACAACGTCCCATAAGGTTGATTTCCATAACTTTCCGTTTAAAGCCTGAATTCAGATCCTTATAGTACTCGATCACAAGAAGTCTAGAAAATAAAGTTTAATACATAAGCACAGTACTGACAATAAAATAAAGATTGGCACTTTGTCTCAGTCCACAAGCATCTTGAGGATATATAACTTTGGTTAGAACCCGTAAAACTGAAACAAGGACACCTGCAATCCGTAAACAATAGACAAATAACTTTTGCGTTTCCCTCACAAAAATGAATTTTCATTAGAATGTGTGTGTAAATAGCACCACACTGCACCACAAAGGCATGTAATTCGGCACACACCGTCTTCTTAAGATGCCTAGAGGACACTGTCTTCTTAGACCAAAAGGGAAACATGAGACAGCCATTAAGGAACATCACGACCTACAAGCACCCCCAAAACTTGTTCCAAGTCCAGGCATTTTTTTAATTAAAATTGACCTGAAATCCACCTTAACTTGATAGTCCTATAATGCCAAGAGTATGTTGTTATGACAATAAGTGCAGCAACTGAAGTTAAGGCCTAGGTGGGAAAACAATGTTTGGTTTTCATCTAAAATAACTTGAAACATAAGATCAGAATAGGAATCAACCTGTGAACAATCCTGATATTTATAAAATAAAATTCTTCACACAACATTTGTAAAAGAACACAAATTTTCAAGCCGTATTTGATCTATAAATCCCTTTCTAGATGAACCTAGTGATCAAGGGTTCTTCATCTAAATCCTAAACTTCAAGCGGTATTTGATTGATAAATCCCTTTCTATATGATCCTAGGGATCAAGGGTTCTTCATCTTAATCCTAAATTTCCTGGCTATATGTGCAGCTCTGGGATGTACTGGCCTCTTAATCGGATAGCTTTGTTCCACCTCTATCCAATTAATCACCTTCAAAATTAGTGATTGTGGAACTTTTCGAGCATCGGATTCTCCTGTTCCTTTAGATTTTTGCATACCCTTTTCCAATGCTTTCTCTAGAAATTCCATAAACCAATTTCCAGCTTCAGTTTCAATCTGCTTTCCCAGTTTGGTGGTATTCGATATGCTGCAAGAAGAAGCCGGTTTCATGTTTTCGTCATTTTCAGTTTCAGCTTCAGGGACTGCTCCCTTATTTTCTAAACTCGCCTTCTGGTTAAGATTTGAAGATCTCAAATGTTTTCCCAAAATCATCTGCTGCTCGTTTCTTTCAGGAAAAGTTGCCATTGATTTGTAAAGCGCGGATCTTCTTTTTGATGCATTGGACTCCAGTTTCTGTTGTTGATCTATTGAATTGTGGACTATTTCATGTAAAATAGAGCCATCTTCTTCATGGTATTTTCCCACGATTTTCTTTGGTTCTGCATTTTTTGTTTGAACCATTTCAGTTGCTGCTTGAACAGACACCATTTCAGCCACCGCTTGAGTAATTTGGCTGTGAAACTCGAGAAACTGATCGAAACAAGCTGCAGGGGCTTCTGTTTTAGCCGATTTTGTCAAGTTCGAGAACATCCTATGAGCAACAAAATGAGATTAGACGAGTTTCCATAATTCATAAAAAAAACAGAGAAGGGTTTAAGGATACAATTTGTACTTGAGAGAACGAACAATATTTTCAGTTGCTGTAGCATCTCTCAGTGCTTGAAGGGCAATCTTCTGCGCTATTTCTCGCTGTTGCACCGCTTCCTAATACACATCAACAACAAAGAGTTAGTATTAAGTTGTAGTCCAACCTACCAAACAAGATATATATGATGTTTTTATTCTATCTTTAATATCATCGAGTACTGTCTAATACACATTGCGAATGTGCTATTAAGGAATCAAGGGTTCACCTTTCCGAGCATGCTAAGCTTTCCAGGTAAATTCATGGGAAGACTGGTATTCGGGGAGGCCGAATAACAAGGTTGAGATTGTGATTGTGAAGTCATCTTTGAATTCGAGTCACTTTGTGCATTTGCTGTAACAGTGGAAGAAACTGCAGTATTTGCATTCCGCAAACTCGGAGGTGGAGTTGAACTCTTTTTCTCCTGAAAAACATAGAGAAGTGGTATTCTTTTCAATTTTCACCATTTTGGATACAGTATTAATCTAAATATAATTTAAGGGAAAGGTGTACCTACAGCTGTGTTGAAGGGACATTTCAAAATCCTTTGTTCTCTATCACAGACACTTTTGCTCCTTGAATACTTGGACATAGAGGGTGTTATACAACTTTTCCTAATCAATGGGCTTTCCCCTTTAGTCTCCACCATTTTAGACAAAATCGCACCACCAACTGACGACCTGAAAACTCCACCCGCGCTTCCATCTCGCTGTGTTCTCCCTCGAATCATTGGCGATATAGGAAAATTACCAGCAAATTTCACAGCACTAGGTGGCCTCTCTTTAACCGGTGTACATTGATCAAAATCCAAAGGTACCGGTTTCAAAACACTTGGCGAGGAAATATTCTCACCCCCATTAGGCCCAATTCCCCAAGAACCCCTTCTAGGAGCTGCGATTTTTTGTTCACTTTTCTCTCCCTTTTGTCTCAATCCCATCAATGGTTCCGGCGTTCCCACTAATGGGTGCCTCCCCGGAAGTGGCTTGGCGCCCTTAACAATGGGAACCGGCGATCCGGGCTCCAATTTGTCAACATAAATAAATTGTCCCAATTGCATTTTGTTGCTTAGAACAAGATCATCTTGCTCGAGAGGTAAACTAACATAAATTGAGTGCGAAGAATCCGATACCTTGATGTAGAACCCATGTTTTGGCAAAAGATTCTTTTCATCAAGATCTGCAGGAACTATATCAGTAACCTGTAAAAGTGAACTCCTGTGCTCACTCGTGGGCTTCACCCCTGTATTCACCCCATTCAGTAGCTTCAACAAAATTCCAGGAGCCAACGCCGCCATGATCTTTGTCAATTACCCAGAAAACAACAAATCGAGGAAATAAAGACGACAAAAAAAGCAGAAAACAGACGGATTTTTCTGATCAAGAAACCTAGAAAATGGGGGAGGGGGAAGCCTGCAGCTTCTAATTTTGAAGAAAAAGTATTTTTTTCGATCAAAATAAGAAAATTGTAAAAGAACGAAACTTATATTTTAGAATTTACATTTATTGAATTCACGGTGAATTCATGTTTACAAGAAGGTTTTGCGAGTGGTAAAGATTGAGAGTGGTGTGGCCTAACGGTAACCAGGAATAAAAAGATATTTGAATATGGTGAATTGAAACGTTGCAAACAACAACGGTCATATATGAAGGTGGGTCCGGGTCATACCTCACCGGCCACGTCATTAAGTTTTGAAAATGCGGGCCATTTTTGCTTTGCTCGGCAAAACTAAAAGCGATGATTAGAATTTATTGTGGTTCAAGAATGATTGAATGCCGCTTAGGCCCTGTTTGTGGCACTTTAGCCCCGTTTGATCCTCATTAAATTCAATTACATTACATTCCATTTTTCTTTCTCCTATTTTCAATTATACAATTTTTCATAAAATAATATTACACGTAAATCGAAAAATATTAATGGGGTCAAACAGGGGCTTAATTTCAAGAATTGGAGTATGGAATAGTGATTGATATTGAAATGTATGGTTAAAAAAGAAGAATTTTTTTTATTTATGTGTAATATTATTTTAATGAAAAATGTGTGGTTGAAAATGAGTACTGAATTTGAGAGAATGGTTGACAAACAAAGACTTAGTGTGCTTTGTTGACGTGATCACAAAAAATTATGTCATCCTAATGTCTTACATATTTATAATGAAAATGGAGTGAATTTCTTTTCGATAAGGTCTCGTTTGATTTTTATTTTTATCAAAATATATTTTTTTCTATCTTTTTTTTAACCACATATTCTTCATTATAATAATATTACACATAAACCAAAAATTTTTCCTTATTTTTTATCAATACATTTTCCATCAATTTACTATTCTAAAATTCATTTTTTCATAAAAATAGTTGTCAAACACCCTCTAAATAAGCACTTTCAATTGACAAATAGTTTTAAAAAAACGATCTACGTCTTTTAATTGCGCAAATTGTCCTTTGAAAATGAATGCTCCTATCCGTCCTTAAGGAAAGGCGCAAAAGTCGTTGGACCTTTCTCATTTAGCTTGAACTAAGTCAAGCTTTTTCAAGTTAAAAACTATCTTGTTAAAATCTAAAATAACTACGACATTTAATTAACGTAATCTAGGTATTTATTTAAAAAAAAAAAAAAAAGTCTGGATGTCAACAAGTAATGAGAACAAGTACTATTAAATGTAATATTTAAATAATTTACATATGATCCAATTTATTATCTTAAATTTTTAAATCTAGTGATTCAACTAGTATGATCAAAATCATAAAATAATTCCGACAAAGCTCGGTGATTGAACATTCAATGGAGAAATCGACAAAAGATTTGATAACTTTATTTCTATATTCCTTTTCACCTTGAAATGTTGATTCATCTATGATTTCCCATTTCTCTTATCGTTATAAATATGTACTTTTGTAGTCAATTGCATATACACTTTGCCCCCATTTGATAGTCATTTTTCTGTGTAGAATGGGTTATTAAATAGTAAAATTTTGAAGAATATGTGATTAAAAAGTAGGAAATTTTTTTGAGTTTATGTGAAAAATATTTTATTGTAAAATTGTGTGGTTGAATATAAATACGAAATAGATAAATAATAATAATAAAAAAAAGAGTCTTGAAAGATTGGTCGTCAAACATAAGCTTAAAAACGCTAGGCTTAATTAAAACGTTCGCTCATTTTTATCTATGATTATCTTCGAGTTCTTTTTCTTGACTTCATCTTTGGTTCATGGCTAAGCATCATCTCGAAGTAACAACAGCCAAGCAATAAAAACCATGGTATTCCATCTGTTACATCACCGTCGAGGGGTATCAACACGATCTTGAAATCCTCCCCACTCTTCTTTCAACCTTCGATAAACTCCAACAAGCTTCGGAGTAAAGGCAAGACATTTGAGGAGAAATACAAGCCTAAAATTTTGCCTTCAAGTTCAGCTATAAGTACCTTATAAACAAAATCAAATAATAATGGAAAACAATGTGAAAATGCATCTCTTGACCTACTGTACCCGAAAGCTTACTCCTTTCAGAAAGGACACTATATTTAAATTTTATCTTCAACACACCACCTCACTTTTAACCTATAAAATGTAAAAGCACAAACCTTCCAGCTGTACAAAATGTAACAAAACAACCATTTGAATACCTGATCACAATTGTCTGCGACAAGGGACTCTTTGTTTGAAGAATGGAGATCAAATTTTTCTTTGCCCATCATTTTTTTAATGTCTTCTATACAATTTGATAATAAAAATAAAAGAAGGGTCCCCATTTTAGCCTCGTTTTTGTTGTAAACTTAATTACAGAATACAGGAAAAAGTGAATATTCAGCATGAGGGAGTGTAAACTCGAAAATTCAGAGCTAAATAAAACTATTAAGCAAAGTTTACTTTCGCAGAAGGATTAACTTCAGTTCAAAGATGAGTGTGATTCACAATCCATGTGCTAAGAAATATTCATCATCCATAAAGATCAAATAACATTGTCTATGGAAATATGCATTGAGAAAGTCCACGCATAGAAAAGAGAGGAGTTTTTTCAACTATCTCAAAATGGAATTATCCAAGTCTATGCTATGATTCCATACTTTGTAAGGGTAGAAACATCAATATTTAATATGTTTAGTTTCCTTTTCAGACCTATTAATCTTGAGCAAGAACTAAAGGAGTACTTGAATTGTCGTACAGCACTCGAGGATCGGAAATTCTGGTTCCAAAAATCAGGAAATGAATCATTGGAGAATGATTCTGTGAAATCGAGGCTCAGGGCTTGTCAATTTAATCCCAGGTAGCAACTCTAGGATGGCAATGGGCGAGGAATCGCGATTAATTGGGTCTGCAGGACGGGTACTAGACAGAAAGTCTGCCCCGCATCGAGATGAGTCAGGGTGACAGAGAATGGGGTCTCCACCTCGAATTACATTTTTTTTCCTTATAATATAATGAAATCGTTCTTCCAATTCATAAATTTGACACACTTATTTGACAAATAATCACTATTTTTAATTTAAATCAATCCAACGCTCAATACATATTTCACTAAGATTAGGGACGGATCCAAAACCGGGCTAAAAAATTTTAAACTGGACTAATACGCGAAAGAAAAAATTTACACATAAAAACTGATTTTTTATTTTAAAAAATTAAAAAATATCCTTAAAAAAAAAAAAAATTCTTGGGCTTGGGGGGCCACAACCCAGCCCAATCCTCCCTCAAATCCGTCCCCGACTAAGATCATGTGAGAGTTCATTTTAACTACTTGAAATCCATAAGATATTGGACATTGAATTGACTTCAATTTTTCTCACTTCTAAAATAATAAAAAAAAATTGTAAATTGAATAGGAGATATTCGCCAAATGGCCCCAAGGTACCATTGCATGCTGGGAATCTAATCATAATATCGAACTCATCTTTATCTCGTGATGATGTTATCTTGTTAAAATCCGAAAGTACTTCACGCATTAGCTTCCAACTATAAATTTCAGCTATCCATTAATTTCATGTCATTGTTTAAAAAATAATCAATAAGCCTAACATATATATCAATCTTACCCAAGTCACCAAACATGATGCTAAAGAGTCTAATAGGGTTCTGGGTCAAATCCCTGGATTGTGATTGCTTCAAATTCCTTCATTTTTTTTATTGTCTTCTGGAATATTTCACGTCTCTTTTAATGTCTTTTTGTTTGATCCACATTATTTTCAAAAAAATATATTCTTTAATAGTGATTTGACATCATTTCAATCACATATTCTTCAATAAAATAATATTACAAGTAAATCTAAAATTTTTCCTTATTTTTTAACCGCAAGTCTTATTGATTTGACATGAATAATGCATTTTTCCTTATAATGTGACTCAAACATGGGCGGTGTGTATAATCTCTCTATATTTATATTTAAGTTGCATATTTTTTACAATATAATATTTTTTTCGTTTTTAACATTGTTTAATTATAATCGTCTACCAAGTCATAAATGGTTTGATGGAGGAAATTGTTAAGAATTAGAAAAATGTAATTTCAATTGTGATTATGCCCTAGAAGTATGGGGGCATGGGTTTGGTACCTAACACTAATAATTATAAATTTTTTTTTTTAACAAGGTGTCCCAGCTTGCGCCAGACTATATCCTCGTCCCTGAACCTCCGGCCCCTCAGCTGCTCAGGGAGGTAAATCGCAGGATGTGCTCATGTTGGTTCCCAAATTCCCACATGACTTTTACTCCTTCGCCAAAGGGAGCCTCCTCCGTGGTGATTAATCCACCAATAATTCCTCCTTTTTTGGATCAAAGGTTCCCACCAGGAATCGAACTCTCGACGCTTGGTTTCAGAGCCCTCCAATGTGATTGTTCCGCCAACTTGAATGTGCCCTGAGGGACTAATAATTATAAATTTCTTACTTGCAGACTCGGAGGAGGAAAGGTCAAATGCTAGTCAAAGTAGAACATATTGCTTCATATTTGTATGCTTATTCCTATTTATTGAACCTCTCTACATTAACAAGGCCTGTGCAGCACTGGTAATACAATGGGGCCAGCTAGTTCGTGGCCTTGGTAAAGGGGTTTAACCCATATTTGTGTTGGATAAGCTTTTAAATCAATCTTTGTTTGGATCATAAATTATATTTTATCTTTGGAATTGCTACACGAACAGGGGCCTGTCACATGTTCCTGTGACAGGCACTTTAGCCCTTGATCTGAAACTTTACAGCTCCTATTTGAGTAGTAAATTTCTTATATCTTTGCTTGTGTAAAGGTTAAGAAATCAAATGGAATTGAGGAAGGCAAAAAAGTGAGGTACTTGTTTCATTGAAGCGATCCATTTTGATTTAATTAGTTGAAATGGATTTAGATTTTATACTTACAAAATAAATCATTATTGGTATTAAAATTACACCGTGTAAACAAATACTAGAATATAACGTTTATCACGATTAAGCAATCGATCGATTGATTAGAAGTGAGTGAGAGTGTGTTTTGAACTTCCTTCCTTTTTTTTCTTTCTTTTTTTTTTTTCTTTTTAATGCGAAAATGATTTGATATGATAAATAAATAATGTAAAATGAATAAGCATTCAAATTATAAAATATTTGTATATGTTCAATCATTATGGTGATTATAAACAAATATTTATTGGCTAATCCCTCTTACTATAAAAGAGGGAATCCGTTGGTTACTATTCATTTACGACATATTTTATTTTTCACTTTTGTTCTCAAAGAAAACAAAAAATACTGACACGTTGGTAGTAATTTCAACGAAATTTGTGTGTTACTGACGCCATTGGTAGTCAATTCAACAAAATTTGTGTGTTACTGACTCCATTTGAACTAAGGCACTGTTTGATACAATATATTTTTCATGGAAATCCTTTTCCATTTCCCACTTTTTTAGGTGTTTGATATACCATTTTTTTTCAGGCAATTGTTTTCCTTGAGTAGTGCTCACACGGGTGCCAATTCCAACTTTTTAGTAAAAATGAATTCTCATGGGATATGGTAGTTTTTTAAATTTTAATTTTTTTTTTTTTTTTTTTTTTGGAAATGGAAACAAATTCGAAGAGTTATTGTAATTTTTTTCTTTAATTAACAAATTTCATGTAAAATAAAGTCAAACGAATACCAAAAGATTGATGATTGTCTTGAATTTATTTATTTATTTATTATTATTATTATTATTATTATTATTATTATTTTGCAATGGAAACAAATTTTATCCCCAATACCAGTAAATTATATTTCTTTAATTGACAATTTTCATGTAAAACAAAGCCAAACAAATACTAAAAAACACTTTTATTTCAACATTTTCCACGTGGAAAATTATATCAATCAAACACAATAATTTACAATTCTCGGGAAAATATTTTCTAGACAATTCAATTCTCTGGAATTCGTTTTCAATTCAATTTAATTTCATCTTTACAATCAAACGGACCATAAATGTTATTATTATTATTAGAAAATATCTTCATTGTGCTCAAATTTGCAAAGCTTGGTCAACAATGTATATATAAAGGGGATAAATCTTTTTTTTACATGATTTAGAAAATTTTCTAATAAACTTTTAAATTATTTTTAGTGTAAAAAGAGACATGATTTGAAAAATAAAAAATTTTGATAACAAGTTAACTTTAAAAATTCATCAACGATTGTACGGTAGTTGAATCTATAAATGTTCTATATTTTCTCAAAGCTCATTTTGAGAACTATATCATAAACACATCGAACGATTTAAATAAATATCGAAAATAGTTAAATGCACATCAAACGTGTGTATTCAAAAATGCGTATAATTCGTCTTTTTTTTATTAAAAAATCAATTATTTTCTTAGTGCTTATTATTTTTGCGCGATAATTTTCTTAATATAATTAGAATGATAGAAAGTGTGTTTTCATAAAAGATGCCATAAAAGGAAGAGAATAACTATAATTGGGAATTTGAAAGGGAAAACAGCGGATTTTGACGTTAAAAATGATGCCCACCTAGTGAAGCTCGGTGGCCATGACGTGCTTGTCGAAATGAGCTTTCCGAATTGGGGTCATGGGCACGATTCTGATAACCGAAGCTAGGTGGGCGCCTTTTCGACGTTAAAATCCGCTATTTTTCCTTTCAAATCCCCAGTTACTGTTAAAATAATCAAGATATTTTTCTTTTTGTTTTGTTTTTCCCTCATGCGTGTCGCCATGACACTAATTTTAGAAGTGGACAATTTTAAATCAATACGACACTTGTCCATACATTAATAAATGAGATTCGCGTGTGGACAAAAAAAAAATCAAAATGCGTGTTTGCTGTTGGCTTTCTTACCACATAAAATTGCTCCAATTTTCAAAGATACTTTCTTACCACACATAGATAAATAGATAAAGTAACTGTAGTACGAAATCAATTCAGTATACATTCAAAAAAAATTTGATCCGATAAATAAATTTGTATTGATCACAAAATTAGTAACTTTTAAGTCCACCTTCTTCAACCTTTGGTGAAAATCTACAACAAATCGAGGACATTAGAGTGTTGCCTTCAAGTATGTTCTTCTCGTGCTTTTTCTTCTTGTATTATGTTTAATTTTTCGAAACTGTATTTGATTTATTCTTTCTCTTTTATCAGCTTTTCCTGTATGCATATTTGTAATTTAGTTAACTATCCTACAAGCTACTCTGTATATGGATATAATATTTTTTTCATATATTCATCATCGCGGATTGATAAAAATAATAAAATGTTTAAATATGGTTTTTTGATCCATTTTCATTTTGGTAGCTTATTATTCAATGTCATCAATAGAGTGCATCGTATTTGTTGGTGTAAATTTTGTTGATACACACTTCGAATTAATTTTTTTCCTCTTTACAGGATTGTGTTTTACTGAAATTTGTACCTTTTAATTGTGTCGAAGCATGTATATATGTCGGTTAAGTAAAAACAGAAAGTTACGTTCTTGAGAAAATGATTAGAACATCTTATTGTAAAATGACAATTTTTTCTCTCATTATTAAAACAACTTTCGGTACATTATATTATAATAAATTTCTTATTTCAGCTTTGACCAACAATTTATTTTAAAATTAATCATTTTTTCGGGAAAAAAATTATGGATCCCATAAGTTATGTTGGGAAAAAATAATTTTTAAGAACAAAATCTCTCCCAAACAAACTTTAGCTTGCTTACACGATAAATAAACCTATAAGCAGGATGAGACATCAAACATGTTTGCCATACCAATAAGAATTCAACACCAAAAGCTGACTACTATTTGAAAGTAAGCGTGAATGTTTCAGCTCCCATATCCTCCTGAAGAATAATTTATTCTTCTCTTCTGAAGAGCTTATTCCATAGACTTGGCTTTTATACAGTCAAGGCTTTTTGTTTTGTGTTTCTTCAGAAATAATTCTATTTTTCACTCCATAATTCGGACTTTCAAGAGTTTAATTAAATGTTACTTTATTTACAGACCTAAATATCCACAGGTATAGTGAGAATTCCATTATTGTACAAGAAAATAAAGTTTGAGATATTTGTTTAAAGTTGAGATCATACAGCAATCAACAAAAATTAGAGCATGTTCAGCTGTGCTTAAACATAAGTAAAAGTTACTTTTAAGTGATATTTTATTTTCAATCATGTTTGAACGAGCAACTTTTCTCTTATTTCAAAGTAAAAAAAGGTACCTTTAGTTGTAATACTTACCGTAATGTTATGTCAAGTTTCAATTAATAAAAATAATCTCTCTACTGAAAGCACATATTGTACATGGAGTTTTCAATTATACAGTTTTATTGTTCGTTCTTATGTAATTATGATAAAAAAAAAAAAATTAATGGGGTAGGGATGTGAGAAGAAGACTATTTTTTAAGACTTAAAATACCAAGTATAAAATGCTGAAAATAAAAGTGCAAAAGGGGTCGAACATTTAATTGTATATGTAATTATTGTTAGAAATATATTGAAAATATAGGGATTATCTGGATTTATAAGTTAGGCAGTGTAGATTTCATAATCTTCAAATAAGATGGAGACTATAGGCATCTCCATTATTGTAGTTCAATTGTTTTTTTTGCAGGTAATTTTATTTTATTTTTTATTTAAGTCTTCTTTATTAAATAAATATATTGAGTCTTGATAAATTATGTTTTTTTAATGTTCATTTTAATTTACTTCTCTTTTTGTTCCTCTTTCTATTAAGAGTCTACTACTTATTACTAACTATCTCTTTCTATTTTTCTTAATCCTTATTTGCTTAATCTATTACTACTAAAATTTCATGGAGGTAACTCTATTTCTCATTAGCTTCTAATGGTTTTTTCTCCATATTTTTACCATTTATGTTTAACGTAATAGGTCTTGCTAATATTCTTAATACAAATAAAGAACTTATCAGCCAAATATTAAATTTTTCCATTCAATAATCTTTCGACTAAATATTCCCTTTTTTCTCTTCATCCTTCGCATTGGAATAATAGAAAAAAAAAATTAATATTATTCAACTTAAGACCTATTTAAATGTAGCAAATAAAAACGAAAATTTTTCTATTGAATAATTACAACAGTATCATAGAAATGCAGTCCTTAAAACATTTCAACAATAAATTGTTAAATGAATAAGATAGCCTTCAACAGAGAAAAATACTATTTGGTTGAAATAAATACTTAAAACTTTTAATGGAATTAGTTTTATGTACTACCATCCAAAAAAGCAAAACAACTGCACAGCATCAGTTACTCGACAGTGCAATAGTTATTATGAACTGGTAAAAAAATCTTGATATCCTAGAGCCAAGTTAAGGCGAAAATAAACTTTTTTAGTCAAATTGATCAATCTTCAAGTCAATAGCATGCTAAAAGACAATACAGCACATAAGTTCAATAAAATATTGTATTTCAATTTTGTTGATAATTGTCTCTTTTATTGTTTTTTTTCTTTAAACAAATAAGGACTTTCTATTACTGTTGAACTTTTAACGTATGTATTTATCAATTGTCTATTTAGTATAAATATTATGTCAAACAGGGTTGATCTACCACACCGTTTCTTTACAATTATCAAAAGTTCATTGGGCCATAACGATCGTTTGGTGAGTTCTAAAATGATCTCTTTGTTAGTATTTATTCATTGGACCGTAGTATTCATTTTGTAAGTTCTAAAACTAAATATAGAGTAAATAATATTCCTTACGAGAGTTATATTTTTTTTATAGTTGATCCCGATAACTTTGTGCAACTCTTAGGACACGACCTTACTGATGCAGTGTGTTTGATTGGTTATGATAGAATTATCTGCAGCATACAACTCGAAAGAGTTGATGATAACATATATCTTGCTGCTGGATGGCCATAATTTTTTAATCACCATAATTTGCAAGATGGTTATATTATTGTCTTTGAATACAACGAAAATTCTACTTTCAATGTTTCGATATTTGACCATTCCACGTAGAAGTGACGTATGAGTCTGAGGGATTGGAGGTAGAGCTTTCACGTAGTGGTAATCCTATTTTCCAAGTAACATTAGAGGCTACGTCCGATGGTCATAGAATAATTGTGAGCTTCTCTTTCACTAGAATCTCTTCTACCTTTATCTTTCTCGAACTACGCGTATGAAACATTTTCTTATTTGTTTTTCTCATCTAATTCGAAATTTCACAACTTATAGATTTGTCATTCTATTTTGTAGTATGTACTTGGGGCCTTCGCTCGATTATATCTACCAAAATTTGTCCAGAGTGTTCAAATCCATGATAGTTCACATCATAATTGGTCAGTACAAACAAATCTAAGAACCAATGGTTATGTGCGGCATTTCACCATTGGTTGGGCGAATTATGTGAGGGAGAAACAAGGTGACACATGTGTATTTGAACTTATGGACGATGAAATCTGAATGTTCGTGGTTTACAAAGTGTGTCACACTGATGGAAGTTTCACTCTTACATAAATTTTACATCTTCATTCGAGCTTTCGTGTTTGCTTATTATGGAACATATGTTCTGTTCTCTTGTGTATGAACACTATATAACTAGATCCATTGGGATTTTGACTTATAATTTGCTTCTGTTCTTCTTACTTCAAGATTGCATCCAATTTGTAAATTGTGTTCATTCTAAATAGGTTGTAACAGAAATATGATTTAATTACTTATAATTAACCTATGTGTTGATATCCTACATTTGAACTTCATGCAATACTACATCATCATCATTTGAAAACTAACATTCTTCTAGCTAAAATTATTCCAAGTAAGTAAATAATTTTATGATTTGTAATTTTATAAACAATATACAAAATTATTTATTCCAACTCTTAGTGTCTCCACTTTTTTCTGCAGATACATCTAGGGAGTCAAATATTAGCAATAATGCTTGAGCCTCTTTCAAAGCATTTACCACTAAATTTAGAATGAACTCTCCCAAAAGCCTACCATAATTTAAATGAGCAATCAAATATCTTCACGAAAAGCTTTTCTTTTGTTTATAGCTACAAAATGAATATGATATAGCTCAAACCAACAATGACTTTTCCATTAAAATATTTCATTGTTCTTTTAAATTATATTTTGCTTTTGGGAGATTTCTTTCTAATTTAGTGATGATTACTTTGGAAGAGGTCCAAACTTTATATTTCAACATAATATTACATTGAGGTAATTCTTTAACTAACATTTATTATATAACATTATTTTTCCATGATGTCATTTGTTGCTTTTGTATTCTATTTTACAATGGATTTCAAAAGGACAATTTAATCGATCCTAATTACTGGTCAATACCTGCCTAGCCGCACAAAATTCATTAAATTTTTCTTTGATTTATACTATTACTAATATTATGCATGTAATATTATGCGGGTAAGTGAAGTGAGATTTAATCTTAATGAGATTGAATATGACGTTTAATTAATCCATGAAATGGTATCCTACTTGGTAAGCTATCACAGCATGATTGTTTAAATATGATGTAATTTTCTTTTTGCTATATTTTTATCTCACAATAATTCTTTCTAAATATCTTTATGATGTAGGAGCTTTTTATGATTACAATGGATCATCTAATAGATGATCAAGTCATAACAAAAAGAAAACTTATCTAATCATCATCATACTAGTTTGAAGACAACATCAATGCCACAACATAAAAGTTTTATTTGCTCATTTTGTCCTTTTCATCTAAATGATTCTATTACAACCACCTCCAAAACTTTGTTTTATTCGGTAGCACTGATAACAATAATTTGTGAGGCTTTTGGCTTATAACTTTTTTCTGTTTTCAAACATTACTTGTGTGAAAACTCTTCCATGAAGTTTAAGTTTAGCAACAATGTATAATAAGCTTCATAATGCTTTAGCTTTATGAAGCTTATTATACCTGTGTGTTGGAAGAGAAGCAAGTGCAAAATATATCTTTCATATAATAATAAAATATTAAATAAGTACAAAGCAGAGATAAGAATTAGGGACTTCCTTACATGTTAACTTCTCTCTTTTGTCGAAATTCTCTCTCATTCCAATACTTTGAGACCTTAAAATCCTTTATTATTTAAAAGTCTCTTCTTTTTCAAATAGATTCACACGTAACTTCCATTTTTCCAAACAATTATTGTGAAAATAGATTATTTTGTTGAAAGATCGTCGACTTAGAAAGTGGGCTTTACCATTAAGGATCTTTAAAGGATTAATTGATCGGAATTCTTTAGTTTGTTAAGTGGATTCTTGATTAATTAACAAGTGGACTTGGAAAAGATAAGCGATTTCTTCAATACTGAGGATGAAGGATGTTGTAATGTAATACGATACTATTGTTCATTGTCACAAAAATAGAAAAATTTCCATTTTTACATCAGTCGTAAGGCTTCAAAGATTCGTTTTACCTCTACACTTTCTCTCTACAATTTTTATTTTTATTATAATTTCTTTGTTATTTAGATTAGTACTACTTGTAGGTATGTTTTATTGATTTTTTCTTATCCTTTTTTCCATCAAAAGTTGTAGAAGAGATTTGTGTGGAAGTGACGACAAAAATAACCTTCTTTCTAAAAATTAGAGGTCCGTTCTGGGGGGGGTCTCTTTGCCTAGTTTGTGTAAATATATATTGATCAACAATCTCTGTTTTACATTCTCCATCCCTATTTTCCTCATATTTTTTCTTAGCCATATAAGTTTTATGATGCCTATTAATAATTTGATGAACGATTTTAATTTTTCAAGTAGTGCAAGATTGTATTTTGATGTGTTTTTGGTGATTCAAAAAGCCTTTGTTAGGTTGCATAAGTTTAACTATTTCCAAATGATTCTTGTCATTAAATTCTAAATCAATTAATTACTTTTTAATCTAAGTGACATGGACATAATGTGCTTGACAATTTAGTCTTTAGATAATCCATAATTGCAAAAAATTCTCTCTTACAAACATCAGATGAAATTATTGAATCATACTTCAAACCGAAGAAGGCTTGAGAAGGCTATGAAACTGACAACCAGACTAATGTCTCCACCTTGGAAAAAAAAACATAAATGGAAATCATCTACATTACTTTTGTAGTAGTTGGCAATTAAGTAAGAATGCATGTGTGCGGTTCCTTAATGAAAAACTCCTAGCTACAACTCTACCAACAATAACTTGCTACTTTTGAGATTAAGAGGTTGAGAGGTTGCTCTAAGCTTTTTTTCTTTCTTCTTTATCCTTTAGAATGTAAACATTGTGATCTGCCGTTGTGTCCTTCTTATATATTTACTGTCAATATATATGAACTTTTGTCCTTTTATGAAAGAACACTGCCGCAATCTATTAAATTTTACTCTTTCTTTAGCTTTCAATTCTACGCACTTCTAATAGATAAATAAAACAAACACAGTAGTTATATTCATATTATTATTTATTGTAATGTAAGAAAAAAATGTTCTATTTACAACTTTATTTCATTGCATTTAGCCAATAATATAGCATTCCAACCATACAAACTAAAAAATTCAAAAAATGAACTACCTAAAAAAACTTTTCGACATTGCACAACTTTGTTTTCTTTGAATTGTTAAATTCATATGACATTGAACACACTAACAACACTTCCAAAAAAGTGTAACCCATGCATCACATGGGTAGAAAACTAGTAATTAGATAAACTTCAAACCCTAAATGTACCTTAAATCGGACACTTTTTTGCTAAAATCAAAAAATAAAGATGCAAATTTTGCAAAATCACAAACTAAGTCTTTTCGTATTGTGAACTCGGAAAGGGTAAGATTACATTTTTCGAATACCTATATGCAGCTACATGCATTTCTGCACTTGTATATTTTTTTCTAACCTGATCTGCAATCCACAGTTGTCCAATAGTCAAACTTCCAATGAAAATCTACAGTGAAAACAAGATTGAGAAAACTAGAGTTTTCTTTTCTTGTGCTAACACGAATATGAATCGTATTCTCTTATGAATTTTCAAATCCTAGCAACCTACTAATATAAGTCCATGTGGACTTGACCCATCTATTAAACTTAACCCAAACCTATATTAATTAATCAAATTAATTAAATTTGATTCATAAAATAATTAATCTAATCAATTAATTCGGGCCTATTAATAAGCTAGCCAATTAATTAATTCTCCAATACTTGTTAATTAATTAGTTGGTTAATATCATTTTTTCTAATTCATCTTTTGTGTGTGACCCATTAGGTTCTCAATCACAATACTTAATGATATGAATTATTATTTTGATCTAATTAAAATCGATAAATTAAAATACCATTTTTTAATTTATCACCAATTTACATTCGTCGTCTTAGATTAACATCTAACAATGTGTCATTGCAATATATATGACTGAAAATGTCACGTAATATGACAAAATTAAACTTGTTTGTTTACCATTAAACTATAATATTTTCGTCAATATGATCTAATCAAATACGATATATAGATACATGTCAATCTCAATTATTGATCATCTTCATTCTACTATTAATCAATGTAAGTCGAAAACTCATTTTCGACTTATGAGTACATCTTAGCTAATGCTTTCGCTAGCAACTTAATTGAATAAAATGTAGATCATAATTTCTTACTATATAAGAGTGATGAATCCTCTATTAATCATTTACAACCTTTATATGATTTTTGATATACTCGAACAATGTTGTATTAGCAACATTTGGCAGAGCAACATTCAATATCACGAAAGTATGCCTATCCTCATACAAAATACTATGATGACCTCAAGTCGAATGACCAATCCTATTACCGAGCGCTAGAGATTAACCATTGACACTTAGATAGTTACCCATATAGATGAGTCTGCAATGTTTTATTCTATAACAAAACATCCACGTATTCATTTATGTGTCACCACAATTTAATTTGTAAGATTAGCTATTTACTTCACAAATAAGAAATACCACACGTAATGGTCTATCAATAATAATGATATTCACATCTCGTTATTACTTACGACCACGGATGATATAAAATTCAAATATATGTAATTTGAATCATTGATGAGACCTTAGTTCATTCTTTTGCACGATGACTTCATTGTTATCACAATATGAAGGTACGTGATCAACAATGTTAGAAATTATTTCAAGTCCATTTTAGTCTCTATTTTCTTGTAAATTAATTACATAATATGGGAAAAAGTACAAGAGAACAAATACTCGAATATACATAACGTGTGAAAGTTAAGTTTAGCACAGCGCATGAGGGAGAGTAAACTCCAAAATATAGAGCTAATTAAAACTATTAAGAAGTTTAATTTCGCAAAAGGATTAAGTTCAATTCAAAGATGAGTATAATTCACAATCTTTGTGCTAAGAAATATTAATCATCTATAAAGATCAAATAACAAAGTCATTGTCAATAGAAATGCATTGAGAAAGTCAGCATAGAAGAGATCTCGAATTACTTATTTCGCAATTCTATATAATATAATTAGCATTTTGTAATATTTAAAATAAAAAAAATTGTAAAAGGGAAAGGTTATGGTAGGAATCTCATCATAATATCGGACTCATCTTTATCTCGTGATGATGTTTATCTTGTTAATTAAATCCGATAGTACTTCATGCATTTGCATTCCACTATAAATTTCAATTATCCATTAATTTTATATTGTTTTTTCAAAAATGATCAATAATAAGCCTAACATTTATTTCAATCTTCCACAAGTCTCCAAACGTGATGCTAGAGAGTCTAATAGCGTTTTGATCCAAATCCCTGGATTGTTGTTGCTTCAAATCCCTCCATTTTTTTATTGTCGTCTTGATTTTACGCCTCTCGTGTGTATTAATTCTCTATATTATATTTGAATTGTATATTTTGTACAATGTATATTTTCCTTTTTAATATTGTTTAATTATAATCATCTACCTAAGTCACAAGAATCATGCTACAAATACAGATTTTTTTGACAGAAAAATCTTACAAACAACATATGACATGATATCATTGGAGGCTGGAAAAAATAATAATAATAATAATAAACAGCCCACTATATTTTTCCACGTCATTGTTGGTACAAATTCTGTTAAATTTTTCTGTACTTGTGACTTTGTTGAAGTAATAAATGGTTTGACAGAGGAAATTGTAAAAATTAAAAAAGTGTAATTTCGATTGTGATCATGTCCATGTGGGCATTGTTGGTACCTATCTACTAATTATTATAAATTTCTTACATATAGACTCAAAGAAGGAAAGCTCAAATGCTAGTCAAAATAGGACAAATTGCTTTATATGTGTTTTAAAAAATGATTTTGAATCGATCTTCGTTGGGATCATAAATTATAATATGTCATTGCTTGATTATTTAAAGGTTAAGAAACCAAATGGAATTGAGGATGGCAAAAAAGTTCGTTGAAACGATCCCTTTTGATTTAATTAGTAGAAATGGATTTAGATTTTAGACTTAAAAATAAATCATTATATGTATTAAGAGTAAACTATGTGAACAAGAAGTAGAATATAAATTTAATCACAATTAAGCAATCGCCCAACTGATTAGGATGTGTGTGTGTGTGTGTTTTGAAATTTTTTTTTTTTTTTAATTTAAAAATGCAATGATGATCCGATATGATAAATGAATAAAGTAAGATGAATATAGGCATTCAAATTATAAAATGTTTGTGTATGTTCAATCATTGTGGTGACTATAAACAAATATTTATTGGCTAATTATTAGACAAATTTCAAACCCTAAATGGTCCTTAAAAGTTAAAGCGGACACTTTTCTGCTAAAAGCAAAAATTAAAGATGCAAATCTTGCAAAATCATAACTTAGGCTTTTCTTATTGTGATCTCGGAAAGGGTAAGATTACATTTTTCGAATTTCTATACCTAGCTACATTCATATTCACTCTTTCATTTACTTATTTTTTATTTTTTCCGCACCTTCTTTAACTATGAATTTGCATGTGAAGGCATCTATGTTCTTATCTGCACATGCATTTCCTTACTAAGTAACGATTGATAAAAGTATAAAGTATATCGAGTTGTAATACATTCTTCTATACATAAATTGAATTAAGTAGAAATGTAAAGCTAATTGAGTATCAAAATGTGTAGCCTAACATGATCTATAGATACAGGTAATCTAGTGTTAAGTGGCTATTTTATGTTTTTTCCCACTTATTTCTTACTTACTTTTTATTATTTTTTGAAAATAAAAAAGTGAAACAGACCCATAATCCAAGCCCTCAATGTGTGATATAGTCTTAAATGAGACGAGTTGAGCCGCTCGAATTGTCCACCAGAGAGTTCAGCTTGGTCCACCACGTGAGCTAGCTTGCAATAACATATGAGACGAATCAAACTCGAGCTGGCTCATTTCCAAAACCTCAAATCAGCTCACGAGCCACTAGCTTGCCTTTTTTTTTTTTCAATCAATTTATCATCTCTTTAATTTTGAAAATAAAAAAAGGAAAAGAAAAAGAAAAAGAAGAAGTAAAAAAGAAAGAAGAAAAAAAATTTGCAAATTCAAATGCAGGCAGGGTGCTGAATGTGATTTGCAGCAACTATGCATGACTTTGCAGCTTGTGATCCAACACTCACATGAGAAAATTACTTTTATTTTTCTTTTTTTTTTAGAAGAATATATTTGTCATTTCACAGCTTTTTATTAATAGATTGGATGAAAATGAATAGAAATTATGGTTTGTGCAATCGAAGGTAATGAAGGATAAAAATGTCAAAAAATTAAAGGTATGGACATTTTTCACAATAATAGTGAAAGGTAAGGATATTATGTACTAATTATCCATTTATTAATTTATTTGGGACTCGTTTACACTTTTTCAAAAAAATTGGAATTCGATTGCACTTTTTTTTTTTAAATTTGGACTATGGTTGCAATTAGCTCATACTTTTTCCTTTTGTTTTATATAAATACAATGGTATATTTTTCGTTTCACAACTTTTAATTGTGAAAATAAATGAAAATAACCTTTTGCGCAACAAAAATGTAGAAATAAAGGTAAAAATGTCAAAAAAAAGAAAGGTAAGGATGTTTTTCACAATAATAGTGAAAGCTAAGGATATTATGTGCTAATTATCCAACTCAATTATATAAATATATAATTAATCGTGATTCTTATTATAAATAAATATTTATTGGCTGATCATTGGACAACATCAAACCCTACATGCCCCTTAAAGAGAGCTCTTCTCTGCTAAAAGCAAAAAATAAAGATCCAAATCATGCAAATTAAATCTCAAGATAGGCTTTTCTTATTGTGAACTTGGGAAAGCGTTTCACGGTATTTTTCGAATTCCTACACCTACCATGCATATACACACTTGGATATTTTTTTGTCCCCACATTCTAATGGTATCACAAAAAGAATTTGTACTTTTTGCTATGAGAATTTACATTGCAAGACTTCATGTTCTTATTAGCATGTGCATATAGGTGTACGGTGTACACACCCCATGAAATAACGATGGATAGAGATGTATAGTGGGTTGGACTGTATTACAAATTAGCTGTAAAATGGCCCAAGCACTAAAGCCTGTGCAGCCTAACATGGCCTATAGATAAAGAACGGTGTCCTGAACCCTCGAAGTGTCGGATTGCCTCGTTTCTAGCCAGACGACCAACTTAACACCCTAGGGTCATGTCATTCAAACAATTGCACTATAAAGTAAAGCTCCTCCATGGAGCTCTTGCATAGGTATTGATGTTCAAAGGAGCAGCGGTAAAGGACATAAAGAATATCTTTATTAAAGTGAAAGCATTTCTTTTTTGAATTCAAGAACCCCTTCTTATACCATTAGATTCTCATTTTTCATAATCAGGAAATTAAATTATTGTCCCTTCCATTTCTTCACTTGAACCCTCCTTTGTCTTCACTCAAAGAACATAACCCTCTAGCCAATTAACTCAAAATCGTCATCAATTTTCAACTTCTTATCTAAAAATGTCACTGCCAGTTGATCAAGTGTATCCTAATACTAACACAAACCAGCCTTCTTCCAATTCAAATGGTTCATTTGGACCTGTTTTCATTGTCTTGGCCGCTGTACTCGTAATATCAGCCATTGCTTGCTTGTTTGGACGGCTGTGCAACAGGAAGCACCACCGCCGTAATAAGGAGCACCACAGCGGCAAGGAGGAGCGTCACCGTGGTAAGGCCAAGCCGGTCCGAGGCCACGACCTTGGCCCTAAAGAATGGGAGTCTAGGCAAAAACCTAATTTCAAAGATGTGGACATAGAATTTGGGTTCGACAAAAGAATCCCTACTGCTAAAGTGGCCGCACATGGAGATCCCAGAGGACCAAAGCCATCTAAAAATGGTGGGTTCAAAGGTCAGGTGAGATATGCTGATAATGTGTAGGATTTGAAGCTGGTTGATACGCAGCATATGGTAAATCTACTTTACTAGACAAATCAGGGGGTCGGGTATACCTGTATTAGCAATTAATTAGTGGTTGGTTTTTCTATCTTGGTTACTATGGATAATATCTTTTTGTAGTATCTATTGAAATCAACGAAATTGAATTAATTCGAGTGAGCTCGTCATTGTTCAATATTTTTAAGTAAATAAGAGTGAGTTATAATTGCATTATCTATCAATAAATATTTTTATCAACTAAAAAAAAACTAAAATAAATTGAAAAGTATCAATTCTTCTTTTTTCGTTTGTCAAAATCGAATCCAGTTTATCGGTTCAATCTAATTCACCGAAATCGATGAAGTTTGCCCACTTTTAATTGTGATTTGCTGTGGTATAGTTTATTGGGAAAAATTCACAAGTCATATATTAATTATGGAGAATTCAAAAACCAGTTTTAGGTATAAATAATGCAAAAATCATATATTAGCTAATTAATTAAAAAAATTTATTAATTAAATATAATAAGGTCACATGTACATAATTATAGATCATAACTTATTTATTGATCACATATTGTCAAATTAATTGGTCATAGATCATTTCGAGGTCACGGATCAAAAGTTTTATAAGTCACAATTTATTTTATTGGTTAGAGATCAAAAAATTATAAGTCAAAGTTTATCTATCGATCACATATTTTAAAATTTGTTAATTACAGATTACTTTTTTAGTAAAAATTTTTTGAGTCAAATAATTTATCACATACACCCAATCCACCACCAATACTTGGTTACAAATCATTGGTCACAAAACACTCCTCATCCCATCCTGTCGTTGCCACAACCAACAATAACAATAACACAACAACACGGCCACCTACATCACCACCACCAACCAGATCTGAACCCACCACACACCACATCTGCACCACAACAAACTGGTCAAACTCCACTGCACACAGGTAGTACTACCACCACACCACCACCGCATCCAACCGCACACTATCACCACCACCACCACTCATATTTGAACCTACCACAACCACCAACGATTATTGGTGTGTAAGACAAACAGCAGGGCACAACTCACTTACAACATCGTTAACACTACTGTGCCCAGGGCTAGATGCCGTTACTCGCAACGGTTCTCTTTCGGTGGTGACATCGTTGCGCAAGAGATTCTCTTCAAGGGATGGCGCCGCTATTGTTGAGAGAGGAGAGGTTAGGGAGAAGAGAAGACGGGTGTTGGGTCTATAACCGCCGATTCCACGTGCACAATAGTTATCTCGGTTGTGGTAGAGAGAAGGAGAAAAGGTAGGACATTATCGACGACGCTCCCAATAATTGAGAGACATCATCGACAGCGATCTCTAACAATAGCTTCCGGTGGTGGTTTGTGAGACCAATTATATGGGGTAGGGGGAGTGGGTAGTGGTTGAGAGTAGAATGAAATAATTAGAGTTCGGAATACCTGATTTGTGAACAATGAAACTTCAGCCTTGATTTTTGAGTTATAATCTTTAAATACCTGCTATTATATAATTTCCATTAGTTTATTTTTGGGTCTCAAGAGTTTGGTTAGGCCCACGGAAGCCAATTATGAGGCCCAGAATACTATCAATTGCAATGAAAAAGATTGGGCTGAAAATTATATGGGCCTTGTAGGCTTCACCCCATACTGGGCTTGGCTCGTGTTTAATTTGTAGATGACTAGACGTATCTCGAGTTTTCAAGGCTAGGTACAAAACACAAGCCCAACACGTGTCAGATCGTACCAGGTAGTGCTCCTGTGAGCCAATAAGTTTAAATTAAAATTTTGTACAAATAAAAAATAAAAAATTAAATGTTCTGGAATTAGGGGTGGAATTCGGACCAAACCTAACTAATTGGAGTTAAACGGGGAAATGTTGATTCGAGTTCAGTTTCAAAAATTACATGGAATCCAATGATTCCATTATCAAAATACGTTTAATGGGTGGTTCCAGTTCTTGAAATACCCAATAGAACCCAACGTCCATCCCTATATTTTTCTGTTAATAGTTTTGTCATGTTTATTAGTTTAAATTAAAGAAATAAAAATAAGTCAAGTAATCAAAATTATTAATGAAGTTATCTTAACTTTTAAAGAAGAACCTTGAAACAACCCATTTAAAACTTACGAAAAAATCAGTTGAATTCTGCCCACATAATTGTTTCCTATTACCCTTTTTTATTTAAAAAACTTTTTATGGTAAAATCGAACCCGATTCGGTTCGCTTTCAATAATTACAAATTTACATGGAACCGAATGGTTCCATTTATAAAATACACAAAAATTTGTAGCTAGTTTCAATTCTTGAAAATATCCGATTTGTACCACCTCATGTCCACCCCTATTTAAATGTGGGATACTTTTACAAATATCCTTTCTTTTGGGGTTATTTTGAAAAATCGTTACAAAAATTGATTAAAAGACAAATACAATAAATTCATTCAATTACACCGTAATTTTTATGGTTGTAAGTTAGAGAAGAGAGGTCGATTAGAAGTTAAAATTTCAGCTCTTTGAAGATCTAAAGCAAACAAATTCAAAATCAGAAGAGGAAATATTGTACAAATCAAGCCCAAACAAGATTAAGGAATGCGTCAACTACCTTTTCTTCTCCAAATCTGCGAATAATCAACTCAAATCTATAGGTTTTTATGTTTATGTTTTTTGATTCAATTAGTTCATATATTGTTTGATTTTAATATTATTGAGATTTTTTTTTATTATAGTGCATATGAAATTTAATATCTGAATGAATAATTTTGAGTTACTGTGCATTAAAATTCAGATTTGCATGAATTAGATTGAATTAATATATATGAAAAATCAAATTAGAATCAATTTAAGTGATGCATGCAAGTTGTTTGTAAAATGAGAATGAAAAAAGTGACATCCTTTGAATTGGATTGAGTTAATATATATGAAAAATCAAGTTTGGATCAATTCAATTAATGCATGCACGGTGTTGTGAAAATGAGATCGAGAAAATGACATTTTCTGTCACTTTTTTTGGAAAAATTTTGCAGTCTATGTTATTTGAATTCATTTGAAGCAATTAAGTAGGTAAAAACATATATGTTTGTGAAAATTTAAATATGAATACAAACTCAAACCTTTCTTTACATTAAAAAGTGATATAATGAAACACTTCGTATTTTTAGTCAAGCTATATGTGCATTTGAGTTGTACATTAACTTTGACATTCGTGTGAGGCGGTATATTTTTAGGGAAAATTTCATGAGTAAGAAATTAAGTGTGACATATTTCAAAATTAAGAAAATAAGTTTCAAACTTCAAAAATCAAATTTTTATTAAAATTTATTTATTATTAAATTAACTAATTAATTAAATAAATTTAAGTCACATACTTATACAATTTGATCACAAATTAACAATTTAATTAGTCACACATTATTTTTTGATCACAAATCAGAAATTTTATGTTATAAATTATTTTACGATCACAATTCAAAAAATTTGTAGATCACAGTTTGTTCATCGATTACAAATAAAAAAAATTAATTAGTCACGGATTAATTTTTAATCACAACTTATTTTTCGATCACAAATTATTAATTTTTTAGATCACGCATTATTCATTGGTCACAATTTATCTTTTTCGTTGGTCACATATTTTTTATTGATCACAGATTAACCAATTTAATGGTCACAGTTAATCAAATAATATGTGACCAACACTTGTGACCACAACCATCGACACAACCACGACCACCAAAACCACCCCTACCACACATCAACCCACCTCACCCCAACCAAAACCATGATTACTGTTAGACCACTACCATCGCCACCACCAGATCTAACATATCCTCTGTCATCATTAGATTCAAACACCACGACCACGAGCATCACCACCATAGCTCCTACAAAAAAAAAAAAAAAAATCCCCAAATCTGCCACCAAGCACTTACCACCACCGCCTATATCATCTCTGCCGTCACCTCCAACAAACTTTCATTTTTAACTTCAAAATTGCTGCTACTCCCACCTCACCACCGACAATCTGCCACCACTACCTCACCACCAACAATCAACAAAAAAACAACAACCACACAACTCTTGCTAAAGCAGATTAGATTTGAATAGGAAGAAATCACCCAAAAAACCTGAAAATCAACCCCCAATTTTTCTCCCGTATCAATACAACATCTGACCATGGGTGGTGCTTTTAACTTCAAAATTGCTGCTACTCCCACCTCACCACCGACAATCTGCCACCACTACCTCACCACCAACAATCAACAAAAAAAAAACAACCACACAACTCTTGCTAAAGCAGATTAGATTTGAATAGGAAGAAATCACCCAAAAAACCTGAAAATCAACCCCCAATTTTTCTCCCGTATCAATACAACATCTGACCATGGGTGGTGTTCCTATTGTAGCAACAGCAACGACGCTGCTTTTCTCTAGTACTAGCTTCACATCTAAGATGGAGCATCGTCGGCGACACTAATGGTGAGTCTTACTCTTTTTCTGCCTTAGCCGGTGACGATCTAAAAGTGGCAAAACATCTTCACATGACTTGTCGCTTGGCCACCACCTTCCCGCGAATTCGCTGCAAGAAGCGTCACACACAGTGTGTGGTTTTGCGCTGTTGATCAACCGATCGGTCGGAATAGAGAGATTTTGGTAGAGAGAGAGAATATGGATAGAAAATTAGGTTTTGGAAGGTGGGGGATGTTTAATTATCAAAAATTTAATTAATTAATTTTTAAATATATTAATTAATAAAAAAATCTGATTTTTGAAAGGCTAAACCTTGTATATGATTTATGAAATGGAATCTCTAAATGTATTAATTTATGTAATTTCCACATATTTTTACACATTGAGCTTCATAACACTAATAATCAATGGCCCAAATGGTGTCAACACTTATATCAAACTTAATGTACATCAAGTATGTACAAGTAGTTTAATCCTTGTATTTTTGCATATGTATTAAGATACTAAAACTTGAAAATGACAATCCTTGTCACTTTTTTTCTGAAAATGTCACGGTCATATCTTATTTGAATTCTTTAAGATCAATGAAAGTGTGTGTGTGAAAATTTCAATATGAATATGAATTCAAATTTTTTTTTTTTTAAGATTAGAAAGTGACATGACCTAACATTTTATTTATTTTTTTGTGCATGAGATAAATTGCTAGAAATTAAAGTGACATGCTCTGTCACTTTTTTTTGTTTTTTATTTTTTTTAAAAGTTTCACATACTATTTCTTTTATATTCTTGTTGGAGATATGGATAAAACTAATATCTTCAATTGTTATGGAGGCAATTGAGAATAAGACAACAAATATAAAAGTAACAAAATGAGTGAAAATGTTATTTTGATAGATTGCACATACAATAACCTTTGTTAAAATGTAAATGTTGTTTTTTGTTTTAAAAAAAAAAAAGGTATCATATTTTTCATAAAAAGTACATATCACGCCACTTTAAATTTGTATTCACGTGGTATGATTAACTCTTAATCTTGTAAAAAGAGAAAAGAAAGACTATTCAACGTAAAGTGACAGAAGTTTAAAAAAGTGATAAAATTAATTTGGGCGCAACTAATACGAGAATTTGTAGTTGTAGTTAATTTTTAAGGGTATTAATCTAATATTTTATTTTTTTAAGGGTAATGATCCTAATTTTCCATTTAAAAGTCTAGACTTAAAAGTTCTATTCAATTAAGATAATATAAGTGTCCATAGATTAGTATAAACTATGGATAAAAGAATCTAAAAATAATCAGCACCTTATCTTTTACCTAGTCTTAAATCCTATTAACCTAAATTAATACATACAATACTTTAATCGAAGATTCGAAATAAATTATAAATATACTTGTTCGAGATTTATATAGGATCATGTAGAAATTTCAAATTTAGTACTTAATTTTAGTAATTTATTGTGTTAATGTACAAAATGATTAAATCCAAATGCAAGCTCAATTCTTTTCATTCTCTCTCTCTCTCTCTCTCTCTCTCTCTCTCTCAATTACACCAAAATAATAATTAAGTTTCTCCTAATTATCTCATCTGCACTCCAAGTAAGAAAAGCAACTTATTTTTGTGTCCAAATTATGATAACATGTCTACAATTAGACTTTTAAATCATTTGAATTTAGAATGAATAAAATTTTAGTTTATTTTTATTTTTAAACATCGTTTTATCTTATGTTCATTAGGAAACATACATTTAGAGAATTAGAAGTCATTTTCACCTTATTGTGTAAAGATAACGCGTGTAATGGTTTCCTCATTGGACTAAGTCAAGTCAACCATTATTAGAGATTTTGCTTGTTAAACACAAATTAAGGTTGTGAAGAAACAATAAAATGAAATACAAAACTTAAAAAAATGCATCATGTTATAATGATATTAGGTATCCATCAACATTCGAGTATTATCTTGAACACGAGATGAAAAAAAAGAGTCTCATTCAATATAAGTTAAAGTTAAAGTAAGTAAACTTCCACTTTACACACACAAAAGGAAAGAAAAAGAAAAAAAGGAAAATGAATTGGTACGCATAATGGAAGTCCCGTTCAAAAGAGTGCCTTGAAAATTAATTATTGAATAATAATCGAAAACAAGTAACTTTTATTTCAAGATATATATGACTAAGTCAAAAATAAAAACTTATAAATAATTTAATTCATTTCCTCAAAATTAGAGCTGTTCAAAAGGAATAAGAATTTTGCTATCTGTATGCGTACAGACCCCTCACAATGTAGGGCTCACGTCGAATTAAAAAATGATGGACTCCCTGTTGTGAGGGACCTTTGCAGTAGTAGAAGTAGGGTTGGACAAATCTCTCGAACCGAATCGAACCCGAACCGAACTGAACCGTACCTAACGGTTATTGTCAAATTATATACCCGAACGGGTATCTGAATTGAGAACCGACGGGTACGATTCGGTTCTCGGTTCTAGACCAAGAACCGAAAAAACGAATAAGATCCGAATCATTCTAATTTTTTTTATATTGAGTAAATAAAATTATTTTAATTTTAATTTTAATTTTTTCTAAACAAATTAATAAATTAAAAATTTCTAAATTCAAATTTTTGGCCTAATAATTTGTTTCATTTCTAATTTTTTAATTTTTGGCCCCATTACCCATTTTATTGTTTCATTTCTTAGCCTAATAAGATCTAATCCACTAAATAACTCTTAACACCTACACTAAAGTGCATGACGTTATCTCGACTCTCGCACTCACTCTCCTAGCTTCGCTGACATTTCAAAACCTATACAATCGTCGGTCGATGCTGCGACCTCCGATCGAAGCTGCGACTTCCGTCGACCGAAACTTTGACCGTAGCAATCATTTGAATAAGGTAGTCTACTAGTCTATGGCATTCCAAAATCATTGAATGTATCATTAGTTGTATTTATATAATATTGTTATAAATGTTAAAAAATTTAATTATAGTACAGAATCAAACGGAACCGAATTGAACTGAACGGAACCGAACCCGAACGGTTCCATAATTATATTTGGACCCGACGATTCCATTTACTAAATACCCGAAAATTTTGGTTCAATTTCGTTCTAAAAAGAATCGAACCGAACCGACCCGCGCCCACCTCTAAGTAGAAGGAATAAAAACATAACCCAAGATGTCACATCAAATATTAATCACATATTTAAAGTAATTAAACATTTCTCATAACTAAACTACTAGGTGTCAATATTTATTCCCGTTATTTTATTTTTATTTTCTAAAGAACACGAAACTTCACTCACAAGAAGTCTCTCTTTGTTAGCTTCATTAATTTGTTTATTGTTTAATTTATTGTTATCTACATAGTTTACATATACGCTATTTTTCTAATCCTTCAGTTTGTTTAATTAACACATCCGTGTGATTTTTCTGACAAGTAATCAATTTTCTCATATTTATAGTATTTTGAAGCATTGAAATTTATTCATATTGAAAACTAAAGATTTGAAATTAGTTCGCCCAAATTTTGGAGACATAAGTTTTGAAGATGTTTTGAAAATCCTCATCTACTAGAGTTAAGGGCACGTGCCCTCATCAAAACATAATCACGTTCATATAACTTGACACAACTCATGATTCTAACCATTATAGTAATATCATAATTTAAGAATAATAGAATTCTTGAAAGCACATATGAGAAAAGAAAACGAGCATACAAATTAAAAGAATAGTCCTCCTAGGATTCGACAAGATATCTAACAACCTGTATTGTCACACCCAAAATTTGATGAGTAGAAAAACTTTGATCAAAGGATTGATATGTCACAAGAAATAGGAGGGCAGCATCTAGTCACGGACTTAACCTATTGATGGTTTGGAACAATCGACTATCGATACTGATGTCACAAATTTTTGACCTTGTCAAACTCGGTTGGAAGTAAAAATGGTTTTGCTTCCACATTTAGGACACATCGAACTTGCCTCCTAAGGGAGCACCTGAACTAAAACGGATCATTACCCTGGCAACGTAGTGTCCCCCAAGTTGAAGGGGGTGCAGCCCAGATCCATCAATTTAAACCTTTCAACAAAACAACTTAGGCTCAAACGCTGAATATTAGTCCATGATGATATTGGCGACCGTCCTCTTCACACCATCAGAATCTCGACAGGATACTTGAGTGATTAATGTATCGGTGCTCGATTTCAAATGATCAACACGAGGGGTAAACAATTATTTTGGATTCTCTTTATCCTATTTATCTATTTTTTATTTGAGAAATACTATGTGTACACATCATGGTGTACATAATGAGTTAAACCCCCCTCAATGTGAGGGGGTCACGAATATATTATTGTAAGTGAGCCTCCCTTCACATGAGGAGAGTGTAATATTATGTGTAAACCATTGTGTAAACACAATACTTCCCTTTTTTATTCAGATCTTAATTAATCACACATTTGAAAATTTTCAACCTTTGCACCCCCTACTTCACCAAGATACCTAGACTAGATTCATCATTTTCTCTGTTTTCAAATCAAATCAATCCGAAAAGTCGAGTAAACGTAGTAGGGCCAAGATATTTCTACTACCACCAACGCCTAAATATATGAAGTGTAATGAATAATAGTTAAAATAAAAAAGACGAAAAATGTTATGTGTATATTCTAGTGTCAACCCTATTACGTGACAAACCTAACCAAATCATTCAGTACTAAAATTCATGAACATTAATTTACGCACGTGGTTTAGTACTAATTACAAACACAAATCAAAAAAACTTTCCAACAAGCTATTTCTTTGCAATTTCCCAGCCAATTCGTAAAACGTGACTCGCAATCCCTTTTCACTTCCTCCCCCTTTCATATTCTTGTTTTCTTCTGCCCCATTCAATTCAACAGCCGCCCACAAAATCAATTGTTTTTATTATTAAACATTTGTTTAATACTAACAGATGTACACCAACACAATAAATAGTTCTTGTTTCTAGACCGAACCTAATTTATCAACCGCCCTCATTCAGCTCATCCTTTCATTCAATTAAATCCCTTCTTCGCATACAAATTCTTCCAAATATGGAGACAAATCTTGAAGAAAACCAAAACTCAGTTCAAGATTTTACAGATATGAGTCACGATTTTTATAGTAAGATGAAGCTTAGTTCATATTCAGACGAGGACGACGAAGAAGACGAGGAGGAGGAATTTTCTTTTACGTGTGGAGTGAATATATCACCAATAGCAGCTGAAGATGCATTCATTAATGGTCAAATCAAGCCTCTTTTTCCATTGTTCAATCAAGATACGAAGATTTTATATGAGGATTTGCCTGTGCGGCCAGCAGTGAATAAGGTTTTTGTTGAAAGGAGAGATGGGATGACGTCATCCTCGTCGGAAAATGACGACGTCAAGGTGGTGGAGGAGGTGTTTTCGCCGGAGGTGTGCACGAAGAGTAACTCAACTGGGTTCTCGAAGACATGGCGTTTCAAGGATTCCATGGGGAGAAGTAACAGTGATGGAAGGGACGCCTTTGTTTTCTTGAGGGATAGCAATACTCCGCCGCCGTCCATGGCGAAGATGGCCACGGCGACTGCGACGGCGAAAGTCAACGGGAAGGTGAAGAACAGTAAGAAGAATAAAACGGCACCGTTGTCGGCACATGAGATGTATTTAAAAAGTAAAGCCAAAGAAGAGGGTCGCCGGAAGTCCTATTTACCTTACCGGACGGGACTAATGGGATTTTTCACTAACTTAAATGGAGGGTTAACAAGAAATGTAAATCCCTTTTGAGTGATAAATGAATTTGTTTATATTTTTTTAGTGCAATTTAATTATTTTCTTACTTTGTTTATAGAAACTACAAGTTTTTCAATATCCACTTTATTTATTTATTTATTATTATTTTTTTTTTTTGGACGAGCCGACTTATTTCGTTTGGTTTCCAACCATCAAAAGCGAAACGAGAACCCAACTTACAAAATGATATGGGCGCATTTAATTTTTAATTCTTATTGAAAAGAGGTTCGCTTAACATTTTTCCTTTTTTTTTTTTT
>NC_036247.1:11411651-11478887 GCF_002742605.1 Olea europaea var. sylvestris | reverse complement strand
CAAATTTCGGCGAGTTTCTATCGAAATAATCAACTGGAGGGTCAAAGGACATGGGACTTGTTCTATAACTCAATACGAACACGTTTAAGCACTGACGATATGATCGAGGTCTAACCAAACCAAAAATGATTTGAACTCTAGCACAATGTGGAATGAAAAATAAAGAAATTTTACTGAGATTTCAAGTGTGTAATCTTACATGTATTTTTTCCAATCCTTAACAGGTTATAAGAGTTCCAATCCTTAAAGGTTAAAAGAGTTGTTATTTATAAAGTCTGGGTCGACGTGGTTACAGTTGGATTAGTACCATGTGGGCTCATCCTGTTAACTAAAGCCTCATATCACTCTCTGTCACAAATTAATTGCATTGACAAGGGGATAGTCGACCTACGTCTTACGCTAACATTGACATCCATTAATACAAACGTTACATCAATTATTCATATAGATACTCTACACATCCGCTTTGAAGGCAACAAGTGCTTCGATCTAGAGAAAGGACTTCAACTGGCAAGGAAAAGTATTTCAAATGGTAGAGGTTCGGCGTGCCTTGGCCAAAGAAGGAGAGCTTTGACCAAAAGAGATCGACTTTTTCCTTATTTTTAATTTTTTGACTGCCAGTTATCTTGCACATAGTGTCTCTACATGACTTTCACTGAGAGGTTCGGATATAAGACGTAACAATACTTTTCTTAAGTTTTAGATGTACAACAATTAATCATTATCTTGATATTTGAACTATCAGCTGATGAGACAATTCATGTATTGCTACTTGTGATCGAGACTTCTCAACAAAAACTGTAATGTGAAAAAGAAAATGACAAATTTAACATAAATCTTAAATACTATTTAAGACGAAACCAAACATAAAATATACTTAAATTACCGATGTTTTTAACAAGGGTGATCACTCCATACTTTTCTATCCTATAAGCATATCATCCATAAGTTCATTAACAATCATTAATATTTACTTATAATAATAATACTTATTTTCTAACTTTATTTTCCAATGCACCATTTTTCTCAACATTTCATTACATAGCATATTTTTTCTTTGATGAGGGTTTCTTTTCAAATATTGATTAGAATAACACGCTCTAGCACCAATGTTGCTACAACAACGGGTGTTGGGATTAGATGAACTATTCAGTTGGTTTTATCATTTAATGTTACATATATTAGTATTGTAACACCATTATGATAAATTACATTACTCATTCGTAATAAATCGCATCATGCAAAAGTAAAATTAAATAAACACAATTAATATTTGACAACAATTGTCATAAGGAACAATATATGCTAATTAGTGGAAGGTTAGGGTAAAAAAATAATGAAAATAATCCAGAGCAAAAGTAGTAAAAGTTGAGGACTTTCAATGAAATTAAATGAGGTGTATTTATAAGTACAAGGCCCGCCTCTAGAATATAAAACCCAATAAAACCAACATTTTTAAGTCATTGTTTGATCCCTACTTTTCAAAACCTTTTTTTTTTTTTTTTTCAAATTCATTTTGAATCACAAATTTCAAGAGTCTTAAAACTTATATCAATTTTTTAATAACGCATTTTATTAATTTTTATTAAATTTACTAAAATGTAAATTTGTATCCGACCCAAAAAAAGGGGGCTAAGTAGGCCGCGTTAAGCCTGGGCTGCCCAGCCAGCCTTCTACTCCTATAATGTGGCTATCTTGTAGACTTGATTGTGAAAAAATGCAGTTTACTTACAATTTTTTCTTAAAAAAAAAAAAAGTTTATTTATAAATTGCTGTTATGTTTTCCTTTGATTTTCAATATTTTGATTTATGCACCATGGTGCGAGCACACATTCATTAAGCCACCCATACCCATTCACTTTAGTCAAATATTGAGATCGAAAAGGGAGATCACGTCGTGCTAGTCTCTAATATGCCGTGATATAACTCGAAAGCATAGAATCAGTGGGAGTCGAAAGATGGGAGTGAAAATACAGCTACATGATATCATTAATATTTAGGTGAATGCATTTTTAAAAACTCTTTGTTTAAAATAGATTTCATAATAATTGTAGAAGAAAAGTAACACATTTCTGTAGTGCCAGGCACATTTGCTTACATATCAAACTGTGTGCACTCTTCAGTTACACACCAAAAGATAGACCAAGTAGCCTACAAAATATACTTATGTAATCGCAGTATGTAATAAAAGTCCAAACCAACTTAATTTGAAGAGATAATTGCTTATTTCTAAGCAGCCGAAGGAGCAGGAATGTAGGAAACTGCAGGCTCAGGCAAAGAAGCCAAGATTGATGATTTTGAGATAGTCCCTTCTTCTGTAGTCTCTTCAGCCTTAAAATCAAGTGAAGCATCATTATATATATCCCACCATTTCTTCACTAGCATCTTAATGTCTTCTCTCTGCATGTTTGCTTCAACACCGGTATACCTCCATGGCTTCGATCCCTGAATATGGTATTGTTAATCAGATTAGAAACACGTTTTTCAGAAGGATTATGCTACTTTGTCAGATCAATGGTGATAGAAGCAGCGGCAGATTCCTATGTGGTGAAAAATTATTTGATAGAAAAGATGACTGTGTAAAACACAGTCCCATAATAATACGTGTGTTATTATGTCAACTATTATATCAATGATTCTAACACTGTAGCATGTTTGTGTTCGAACGCAGAGTCTGAATATACTGCACACTTTGGTCTACTAAGAAAGTACTTACAGCAGCACAGTAGTGAACAACTTTAACTTTTTTGAGTTCAACGTTCTCTGGGTGTTGCCACAGCATTGCCAGAACCAGGTTGTATATCAGAGGGATAGGCTTGTAGACTTTTTCAAAGAACTTGTTTAAGAAATCCTGTGATTTGTATAAGAAGTTTTTTGTTAAGATAGGAGTTACTTTTAAAATAAGTAAACTTTTACTTAATAAGTCGAACATATATACCTGCTCAGCAAATGGTGTTGGTGGAGTGACTTGGAGAGTTTGAAGCAGATTTTCATAAGTTACTTTGCTAGGCTCATACACAAAAAATCCAGCATTGAAATAGAGTGGAGGAGGGGAACCCAGTTCATCAGCAGGCCAATTAACCTTATTAGGGCACTGTTGGCAGTACCCAATTGAATATTGTTTGGAATGACTCCATGTTTTCTCACAGAAGCAATCCATTACAGCATAGAAATATCCATCTGGGGTGTCCAACAAATGGTCAATGTTTTCATAAACTTGAATGTCTGCATCGACATACACCATTTTGCTGTACTCGACAAACTGTGATTGAATGTACATGAAAAGAAAAATAAAAAAATTATTCATAGTTTTTGTAAGGAAAAATAAATTTGGACAATATAACGATTTTCCACTATAATACACAATTTTCAGAAATTTCTCTAAAATTTTTGGTATGAGTCGTAGTCTGAGGCATAAGAGCTTAAGACAATAAATATTTGTTCAATCGAGCTGGCTATACAGGCCACTCACTCATGCAGGGGTGGGTGAATTTTTTTTATTTTATTTTTTTAAATAATCACCCATCTCGACGGGTTGTTCTTATCCTATCATGATCATACACCTTTTTAAGTTCATGCATGCTATATCCTATATATGGGTTCTTGGATATTTCAAAGCAAATTTACTCTACTGGCCGAATTTTAAAAAAAGACAAAAATAGAAAGATTTTAGTGCAAGATGCATGATTAAGGGTGTCGACGAGTCGGGTCAAGCCAACTCACAAGCCAAAGGTTGTGGCTCATGCACAACCCGATCAAAAAATAAAAAATAAAAAGGCTCAAGCTTTTTTATTGTGAGCCTAATTGAGCCAAAACCCGACCGAAATTTGGAGGTTTAACTCAAGCTTCATTGAGCCGAGCCGGCTCACGAATTTTTTTTAATTCATGAAATATTCATATAAAGAATTCAAACAAGTTCTTCTTCTCAACTAAAATACAATAAAAAAAAATATTCATATAGATACTAGAATATATAAATTAGAGTATAATTTTTAGGTGTATAAATATCATGATATTTACTTGTAGAATAAAAAATATTGGAATAGAAAACGTCTTTTAAGTTTCAACATCACAAGATAACAACAAATATTATATTAACTCTTGCATAACAAAATTTAAAATTTATATGAATAAAACATAAAGGGAATACTAAAGAATATGATAATAAATTATAAGCATAGATGTAGCATAATTATGAATATTAATTTTGTAAGCATATTTATATATAAGTTATACTTTATTGATATAAATCTTAAATTAAATATTAACAAAACAAAAAAAATTGAAGGTTGGCAACAGGTCGGGCCAAGCCTATGACATGGGTCACAGCCCAAGCTAGAGCCAAGTCCCGAAATTTAGGCTTGGCTTGAGCCTTGACTCGATTCTACCAAGTCCCGACCTCAACTGGCTCGATCTTTTTGGGGCTAAGCCAACTGGCTTATTTGTCGTCCCTAGTTGCATGAGAAATACATGCATGTAACTAAAGATTTTTTATTCTTTCTCATAGGTTGCATGACATCATTGAGTATCTTCTTGTTTTTTTATAGATTGCTTAATCAATCTTTATGCATGTAACATCTACAATAAAAGGTGTGATTAATTTAGGAATCTACAATTTTTTATCTAGGGCTCTATAAAGAATAAAAACCTCATGCCTTGGGAGGACATCTAATAGAATTTAACCGATGCACAAAAGAATTGGAACTTTGTACATGCAAGGAAAAAAGACTTACATTCCATATACGCAGTTTGGAGTAGTTGATGACATAGTAAGCCATGGCAAATTGAATTTGATTCTGAGGTGGGTAAATAGGTTCGATTTCTCGAACAATGCAACCTTGAGACCTCAATATTTCTCTATGCTCTTCAGGCACGTCAGGCAAGATTGCAACCACTAGAGGGTAGGCACTCTTAACATTTCTCAAACCCTTAACCAATCCAACCACACCCTTAACATAGTCACCAGTACCTGCTAAAAAAGTCACAAATGCCTTTTTTGAGTCGAGTTTAGGGACCTTACCAGTGGAAGCAAAAACATCAAGAGGTACTTCCGGGGCCATTTTTTGTTTTATTACTGAAGGACTCTGGAGTCACTCGAGGAGAGTTAGAATATGCTAACTAGGAAAACTAAGGATGCCGATTGCCAACTCAACTAACTTGCCTTTGCTCCTGAACTTAAATGGCACTCTTGGCCCTGCTTAAATAGGAGTCAAATGAAATAAAAATGCATGTCAAATGAAATTCAAATAAATAACATTTTATTGTGTGGAGAGAATGAATGAATGAACATTATTTTCGCCTCATCATCTCTAGCCTTATCATCAGATGAAGAAACGGCTCTGATTCAACCGCTTTAAGTCATATTCAATAATAAATTGACATCATTTGAATATATAATATGCAATCTTTTTCTCCCATATTTTATTCTCTTTCTCTTTTTATTACCTAATGTGAAAGGAAAACAAATGAAAATGAAAATATGATGGAGTGGGCGTCATTTTCTTTATCGAATATTTCTAGAATTTAATAGTTGGCTGACAAGGGCATCTATAAAATTAAATTTTCCTTTTTTATTTTTTATTTATTTATATTGCAATGGTCCTAACATGAATTTTTTCTTCCCGAGCTAAATGTACATTGTATGGTACTCGAATTACACGAATTCGGGAAAAAAAAAACAATAATAAAATCAAGAAGATAATCAAAACTCGGGAAGAATTTGTTACACGTATGCATAGTTCGAAAACAAGTCTCCATCTAGTACATTAATACATGACAAAAAATAAATTTACTTTTAAATTATTACTTTAGAAAGTTATAATAAAAAGCTTCAGTTTGTTGATGATTTTGGGCCCCATGGAGTTTACTCCACCCCTTTCCTACAATTTGCAAAGCCTACAAGACAAAAAATGACACTAAACCTTTCAATCTTAAGCACAAACAAGCTAGAGCATGTTTGGCCACGTCGCATGTAACTTTAACTTATAAATATTAGTTTATGCAAAAATAATTTCTTTTTATAATAATGAGTAATTTTTAAGTAAAATCAAACATGCAAATCAATTTCAAGAATGAGAATTGATGACATGATTGTTGAGATGTCGTTTTAATTATACGCATGAGCGGACATTTTTACCCCTAGTCATCCGATTTGAATTAGTCAGTTTGGTCGAATTTCTTTTAAGATTGGTTCGATTTTGAGTTTTAGAATTGGGATACAAATAATTCTGATAATACAAACCAAAATTTGATTTGATTTTGAAAATATTTTTTATGATCTCTCATTAAAACCATAAATTGTATGTGTTTTGGTTTAATTTTTTTTTTTCCCCTTTAGAACCAGTTGTTCCATTTTCACAATAATGAAAATTGATTCGATCCAATTCTCAAGATAATCGAACCAAACTACCCGTTGTCCACTTTGTAGCACGCGTGTGGCACTATTTACTTATATTTTCTCATCAAAGTAGCAAATGATTGAAAGGGAATAAATGATCGACTTATCGCCTTTTTATCATCTTCAGTATCATTCCTATCCTCTTTCACAGCCTCCAAAAACTTTAATTGACCTTTTACAACATGTTTGATAAGCATGTTACTTTTAATATTGTTCAGTCTTTCTTTATCTAAGAAACTGCATTAAAATATATTATTAAAAAAAAAACTCATATTATATTGGAGATGTATAAATGAAAGTCTAGTATATCATAGCTATATATTTAGACGTAGGGATGACAATAAGACGGGGACATGACAGGTTGACAGCCTCCCAATCCCGTCTCACTGGGAATCTTTGGGAAGTCGGACGAAAAATTACATTCCCACGTACCGCGTCTATCTACTTATAATTTATTATTTTTAGAATACGATTTAAATTTGAAAATATGAAGTGGGTGGGGGGGAGAGATTCAGTGCTAATTTGAGATGAGGATCATGAATATCTCATCCACAACACGATTTTCCAATGGGTGGAACCAGAGTATTTTGTAGTCCTGGGAGGCGAATCATGCTGGCTAGAACGACATACTTCATTAATTTTGGAAACAATTGAAAAAATTGTTGCCTTCTCAATCGGCATATGTCGTATAAAGTCTAACTTTTTTGATTGGTCGACGCAACAAAGCGAGCAAAATTCCACAAGTTGTTCCTTCCAAGCTATGAATTAATCTTCTTGGCCAGGGCCACATGGGCCCTGGAGAGACCCCTTGCCAATAGGGGGGGGACACATATGCCCTGGCTATGTAGTAGGATTGTGAGGCTACTATTAGTATCTACTTGTGCAAGTCTGTCCAGATCATTTTCAAAGAACACAATATCTTGTATGAGAAATGTTAGATTCCAGTAAATGAAACTCAAACAAATCAATAGGGAAAAAAAATTATTAAGTTCTAATGTGCATGAACTATTTGTGACTCAATTCTCATTTTGTAGGTTGGCAAAAGTATATATTTTTGAGACGATTTGTCCTTTTACCGACGAGCATATCTGTAACAAGTTAATTGGAGAGTTCATTTAATAATTGCCAAAAACAAAGAATTCTATGCATCCCTCTTTTCACCAAAGAAGAAAGATGGATAAAGTTTACTTGGAATATACACCACCATTTATCAAAGAAGAGTTATTCTACACGTACAGAAGATTAAGTGTACAGAATACACACATCAAGGTTTTTTGACAATAAAATATTCATGTGGGGTCCATTCACTTGTGAGAGTTTGTACACATTCTGTACACTTAATTTTCTGTACACCCAGCATAAATCATCAAAGAAATGTTTAAATAGAAAATATGGGCTAAATTCATTAATGGTCTTCGAAGTTCTTTGTACTTAGTAATCATCTTGGTAACTGAACTTTAACTTGTTTCATACTCATCACTAAACATTAAAATGTTTTCAATCGAATTACTAATTCAATTTGATGTCTATTATTTCTTTTACCTAAGTCGTATACATGCATTCCAACTCATAGATTTAACTGAGAACCCTAACAGTTTGATAACTTGGCAGGAAACTAAAATAACATCTCCGTATTATCAAGGATTATAGAGGCGCGATGGGAACATGATGAAAATTAAAATATCTCGATTCATCATTTTATTATTTATAAACATTATTATTTATTTATTTAAAAAATGAATTGGGACGGGTTTGGGACACTTGAGACCAGACCAGTTAGGAGTGCAGATTTTTTATATCCCTAATAAACATGTATGATTTCAGTTACAAATGAACGTTAAATTGAATTGATGGTCTAAATGAAATATTTAATAGAATTAAATAATAAGTTTAAAACAAATTGAAATTCAATGACAAAAGTAATAGCAAGTACAAAGTTGAGTGACCATTAATAAAATAATGATTTGTCATCATCATCAAGTGTGTGGAAAAGACCAATTTGTGATTCCAATGATGAGCAGAAGAGTTGGAACTTTCATAATAATTTATGAGAAATATATTAAAATAGCAGAATGCCACATGGCTAAGTCTCCATATAGAATCTTATTCGTCTTTGTCTCAAGCAAAAAAGAGAAACCATGCTAAATTATTGTGGTCCTCGACCGCCCATCAAGGGATATACATTAATGTATCTTGATCTTCCACCCTGGATTTTTGTTCTTCTTACCTCTATGTTCAATTACATACTATTAGTTTTTAATTTAGAAAATAAATTATTTGTGGGTAATTTGAGCTAATAGAGAATGATGTTTATAGAAGGATGATTGGGGAGGATGGTTAACAAAAATGGTTTATCAAGTTCAGGTAAAATTACTAATTTTCTGTTGATATTTTAAAAATATTCTTATCTTTTCAATAATCACGTCGTCTTATCTTTCGACCCTTGAGATGATTTGAAGGTTACTACAACGCCATGCTTTCAATACAAAATTTGGAAAGCTATAAGGACGAAAAAAGAGGGTATTTGCCTATGTATCGTTGAGAGCGACTTTTGTAAATCTATTAGGTTCTTCCTCCGACATGCATCACTAGCTAGCAGTGGGGGGCGGAAGATGGGGGAAGGTAAGGGAGGAAAATGTAAAAGAAAAGGGTGGACACATGGGAAAAAATGAATTGTTCATTGACAAAAGATTAGATCAATTTTAATAGAAGGTCCTCTGAATGAGGAAATTTAGATGGATATTACTTTCAGTCAGTACTAATGTTTGCCCTTTTTTATGAGAAAGATATGCAATAGTTCATATTTTAATTGTGGTGCGTTTTGTTGAGTACACATTCGTGGACCAAATCATGCAACAACAATTGAAGCAATTATTTTAATTTATAAAAAAAAAAAAGAAAAAAAAAGGAGGTGTCCATAATGAACGAGGAAATAGAATTGGACCATTTAGGTTGGAAAAATTACATTTTCGAGATTAATAATTAATTCAGTTTTATTCTCAATAAATTTGAAATTAATTAAGCGAATTTTATTTATTTTTTATTCCAATGGCTTATTACTATGTGATTTACTGTCGCGTGAAGTTTAAGAAAAAAAAAACATGAAAAGAATTTAAATGTAGTGTTACTTTTTATTAGGGGTTTGAAATGGACTATTAAAAAAAGTTAGCAAGAAATAAAACAAATAAATGTGGTGTGGGAGGTTAATTTCGAAATTGTGATGGGAGAATACTTTGCATGTGTGTACAAAAAGCAAAGCAGTCGCTTAGCCTTATAAATCATGAGGAGGTGGTAGGATCCAATTTTAAGTGGATTCTAATATTTTGCTAACTTACGTGAAAGAAAGTGAGAGTACTATAATGATTGTAACTAAATAAATTTATTTCAAAGAAAGAGACAGACAAACGAGTGAAGATAAAAGAGAGAATAACTTTACAAAAATAAAAATAAAATAAAATATAGCGCAAGTGGTGTTGAACACCTATTTGTTTAGGTATCAGTATTTCATGTCCTAATAAATGAGACATAAATCCTTATATTTAGTTAAACCTATAATTTAATAACATAAATGCGATCACCTATACCAATGTTAAACGCTAGTGATAATTAATTCTTAAGTCACATAATTTAATTGAACCTATAAATTACTTACTCGCAAATTGTCAATTTAAGTCCTCTCTCTTTCTCTTATTAGGATTTCCAAGTTTACCATCACAAAAATAGTTCTAATTGGCCAATCATTCAATTAATTTGCAATTTAATTATATTATTAAATAGAGATAAATTTCCATTTCTTGATTACATCTTGTTTTTATCTCTCTTTTTCTTTTTTTCATAAAGAGATGAAAATATTTTCCAGATACAAACTTGAAAACAAAATGGTCTCATTACAGACATAATTTTCTTGCTTGTTTTGTTCAAATCATTACTTATTACTGTACATGGAAAATGTCGAAGCCTTGTTAAATTATTTCTATAATCGAATGAGCCAAATCCAACTCCGAATTGAGTAACATGAAATTTTGACACGACAAATTAACCGAATAAGCTAGATCCATGGTTAAATTCAACAATTAATTGTCAATCACATTTTTCGCAGTAGAAGTTCGAGAACACAAGCGATGGGAATGAAATTTCCAATAACATATATATAGTAAAACATTAAAAAGGAGATTAAAGAAAAAAAATTTTAATTAAAATCACAAAAGGTTTTCATAGCATTATATAACTACAACATATGTTTGCAATCATGTAAAACGAAGCTCTGTCATATAGCGCAAGTAGTCCTAAACAAAAACGAAAAGACTCGAAAAGTAAAACTCATAAACACACAAACTATAGGTATAAGACTAGATACGATCCAGCTCGCATCCGGCAATGCATCAACTCACAATTTATGCCTGCAAGAATGGAGGACTGTAAGAAACTGAAACAGCTGCAAATGCAGAAAACATATCAAGACACTACCCCATGAACACATCTCAAGTACTTGCCTTGTTAGCAATGTTGTTAGAGAGCCAGTCAAGACCCTCATAAAGCCCCTCTCCTGATGTAGCACAAGTGCTCTGGATGTACCTGGAATCAAGCGAAACCAAGGTAAAAAATAATAAACAGCATCTAGATGTAAAGACCAATAAAGAACTAAGATTTAAGAATGTAGCATTTACCAGTGACGCTGCCTCAGTGAGTGCAGGCCGAGCTTGTCAGTTATCTCAGCTGCATTCATTGCATTGGGAAGATCTTGTTTGTTCGCAAATACAAGTAATACAGCATCTCTCAGCTCATCCTGATGCAAGGGGCATGAATCCAACATGTCAAAATAATCATTTTATGTCTAGCAAGTTTAATGCATAATAGCATCAGAAATGGCTGGCAAAAGCATCAGTCAAGAAGTGTAATACTTAGGGGGTACGAGATTCAAGAATTTCACGTCTACTAGTTCAGCTCTCTGTACAGTTTGCTCACACTTGCAGGTATTCTTCTAACTTTTGAACCAAAGAGTCACTTTTACATAAAAGGGAGCTCTAAATAAAATTTCCTTGAGTCGCTTAAGGGATACTAGGTGGTGAGGATTTTAAGGAATGAGAGATTGGGTCGAAGACTATTATGATTAAATAAGTATTTAGGAAACCAATGTTAGATTTGATATTTTGATAAAGTTGCAGTTAGCTACAAATTCTACTAGATTTAAATTATCTATCCTACAAAAAAGAACCTACAATTTCAATTATACGCAGACTATCATGATTCTTTTTATTCTTCCCTCATTTTTTCCTTTCTTCTTCCTTATTTCTCTGTGTTATGTTCTGCATCACTACAACAATCAATTATATTTGCTCTAATTTTCTAACTACCATTGTCCCTTGACAACTAAGTCTCCGCAAAGAAACTACAAGCTATTGTGTGTTCCATTACCCCACAGGCATGGAAATTGTTAAGTACCCTTCTCAATTAATGTGTTAAGCAGCTAAAAAACCTTCTGAAGATACCTCTTAGTTTTGTACCTTTTGTTTTGATAAGATACTTAAAATGGTCAGAGTGATCTCTTTAAGTTATCCCAATGTACATAAACTCGTAAGTCACACAAATCTTGTTAATCCACCTCCATCATGCAGTATATTGAATATTATAGATATAATTCCCTAAAACAAGATTCTATAGAGGAATTTGTTCTAAAGATGAGTCTCTCATATCCTCTTTCTGTGAAACTACTAATGGGCATGAAATTGTAGAAATTCTCTAGAGAAGATACTTGATGAAGCAAACTGAATATAGACAGATAACGGATATGTCTCCGGAATCCATTTAAAATATTCTTCAGTATCATTGATACAACCCCCAAATACATATCATACGTTAAATTCTTTAATTCCTATTCTCAAGCAATAGTACAAGTATTATATGCCCAGGGTTTTCACAAAATGAGCTTCACGTCTTAAAGAGTTAAAGTATCGCATCAACGAAGTCAAGATAGGAAATTTGACCTCATTCAACATCCTGTGCAATTCATCCCTTGCCTCCACAACACGATCCCTGTCATTGCTGTCCACCACAAATATGAGCCCCTGGGTGTTTTGGAAGTAGTGCCTCCACAATGGACGGATCTGTTGAATTAAGTGGCTAACTTAGTTAATCAGTGCATGCAAGGTACTTCCACGAAGGAATGTAAATGGTTCTTCCATGCTCAGAATGATAGAATCACAGATATAGATGACAGAAAGCCCTTTGAGTTAAAAATTAAACATAGAGTCAACTTCATTTATAGAAATTCACAACATAGTTATAGATTGATCATAGAAGAGGATCAACAAAAGTTCCCACCTTGTCTTGACCACCGACATCCCAAACCGTGAAGCTGATGTTCTTGTACTCAACAGTCTCCACGTTAAAACCTGCATATGAATAGTAAACCTCAAAAGAGTAAATATCAGAAAACAGTTCATAGAAATCGAAAGAAGAACAAGAGATTAACTTTTTCTTTACCGAATATAAACATGGGATATCTAAGACAAGATAACAATAATTGAAAGAAACAAGGTTGCTGAGTTTGCAAGAATAAGAGGCATACCAATGGTAGGAATAGTAGTTACGATCTCTCCGAGCTTAAGCTTGTACAGTATTGTAGTCTTACCAGCAGCATCAAGACCAACCATCAGAATGCGCATTTCCTTCTTGGCAAAAAGACGGCTGAATAGCTTTGTGAATGTCAGCCCCATTTCTTTTTCTAGCTTTTGATCCCTACATATATAGCGAGGCGCCTCATAAGATTAATATAAATCAATACATCTGTGTTTATGATTCATAGGAGTAAATTCATGTACATGAGGGAAGAAAGAACTTCTAACAGAACAAAACTGTGATTAGGTAAATTGAAATTTCTTTATAATAGGCACAATCAATATAATGGTCCACTGTGTGATAATCTCGATTTCTTATTTTCTCTTTTGAGCTATTCATACTATGCCATAATTAACATGCTAACAGATACACAATCATATACGTCTATTCATGCTTCTAAGAGCCTACACCATAATCATCCTCACATGCAGAGCACTGCACCAAATAACCTCAAATGGAGACAAAACCAGGTTTACATCTATGATCATTTTCATGTAGCCTTGTATAAACAGCTATGATTGATCGTACACATGCATGACCATTGTCATTGAGCAAATGAGAACACACGTAAATGAAGTTATATGATAGAAGAAATTAAAAGATTACAAGGTGCACATAAAGTGGAATTCATGCGGATATGGCATGGAGCATTGTTCATGTTCAGTAGCCGTTTGTTTAAATGCAGACATTAATCCACTAAATATACAGAATGTAACCATACCCACAAGCAAGCAGATAATCTCAAATAACATTTTAGAATTTGCCTAAAAATGTATAACTTTTAGAGTTATAAGTCAACTATTGTAATAAAGCATTAGTAGATAGAATAGATCCACTACAAAAAATCATTTAATCAATGTAAAATACAATCACGCCAAATGCCTACAACATTTTCATAAGAAAAAAATTAGAATCTTAGATACTCGGAATCTTTGTTTCCGAATCTAACACACACGAGTACATGACTAATCACAATAAAATTCCACCAGATCGAAATGTTTCGCAGCGAAATCTGTAGATCAGATAACACCACACAAAATAAATAAATAATCCAGAAACAACAATAATGCATTCCTAAATCCGTCAAATGTTAGCTCGAAAAGAATCAAATACTGCCTTCTCATAAAAATCACGTTCAATTAAAAAAATACAAAATTAATTCAATAAACGCGACGAAAAATCAAGAATAAAATATACCTATTTAGAAATCGCTCACCAGAAAACTCAAATCAAAACACAATTAAATCAAAGTACTTTCTCGCGTATACGTGTACGTTGTTGTGCATATATAAATGCGTTTATTTGAAGTGATGCACCTGAGAGATGGATCTGGTGAGAGAGGCAGTGAGTGAGCTGCCTGAGATTAGCGCGAGAGATTAATAACTTTTTCAGGAGGATGAAAATTGTAAGGAGCGGTTTATTACGCTATTAACGACTTTGTTATTTGTTTAATGTCCAGATTGCCATTCATTACCCACTGGAATAACAAGAATGCCCTATTTGTAAATTACGGTGCTTATTGCATACCCATACCGCTGGATATTGTCTGTACTTGAGTGGTTGGGGAATTTTCGGCTGTTGACTTCGCTGGCTACAGGCAGGCGAGTGAAATGTTGAGGGAATTTCTCTACGTTGGTTTAAAATGGCAGTTTTGCTATAATTACATAAAGTTTCACAAATTTTTTTTCAGATGTAAGGTGTTAATATTGCATTGAAAATTTCTGGTTGTATAGAATTTTTCCCTCTGAAGAATCTCGTGTGAGTTTTATATTAAAAAAATGTGATTCCACCTATAAAATGTGTGTGATTTGTAAATTTTCTAGCAAACTGTTTTGTGTACATGTAGTGCAGCTGTATTGCATTAGTCTGTTTTAATCTATATTTTTTCATCATACAATACAAGGAAGTCATCTCTCTTTTCCGTGAAATTTCCTTGTGAAACATCCCTTTACCTATGCCATTTTTCTTAAAATGGTGTGCATAAGTTAGAGGAATGAGGTGCTGCCACGTGTTGATTATAAATTTATTATAATCAATATTTTTTGGGAGCAACTACTTACGATCCATCATTCTTATATATCTATCTTATTCTATATCAATCCTTACTAAAAGTTTATTTTTTTTTAAAAATATCATTTTCATTCACGTCATATTTCAATTTTATTTTTATTAAATTCATTTATTTACACCCATACAAATTTTATATATATTATCTCACTCTAAACCCCTGTTTGATGGAGATTAAAATTAAATTTTTAGTAAATTTTGATAAAAGTTAATTAAATGTGTGGTTGAAAAGTTGTAGATATCGTAAAATGTGTAGTTAAAATTAATTGTTGACTTTGATTTAAATTAAAATCCGAATTTTAATTTTCACCAAACATGAGCTAAATATATTCTTATTGTAGTTTCGAAATTTGAAAAAGAACTGTATTCATCCCATTATGTGATCCTAGGATCCAAACCTACTTCCATAATTCCTTCTTCAAGGATAATCCCTTCTGTAGGGGTATCTACCATCTCAACATCTCTCCCTTATGTAGGGGTGAACCTTCTACAGGTGCGTCGCGCATTTTGGTGTTTATCAGAACCATATTCATGCTTTGGGGCTCAGACTTTTGTAAGGAGTCGAGGTAGCATTTTCTTGAACTCATCCAATCACCCCGAACAGTGGTGATACCTTGATCAGTGAGAAACTTCATGCATAAGTTGTGGATAAATGTGACAGCACAGAGTTCTTTCAATGCAGGTCGCCCCAACACTATGATAAGCAAACCCGTGATCCACAATGAGAAAATCCATGAAATGATTAGCCGCAAAGGGAGGTACTCCCATTTTCACGGCTAATGTAATCCTCCCCCTAGGAATGACGCTATCGCCAGTAAATGAGTTCATGACTTTGTCAAAATCTTATCATAACTGATTCCAAATAGATTGTTAATGGATCTTTTATTATCCACCAACATTCGATTCAAACCATTCCTTGCCACAATCGCTCGTACCACTAAGGTATCCATAATGAACACCAACAGCTTACCAACAATGTCTTCCTATGTAAAGCTTTTTGGTAGAGTGGTGCCGATCCCCATGAGGGAGTTATTGACTAGATAACTTGTCAAAGAAGGATCCTTGGCTTCCCTGGCATAATTTCTTTGAGCGTTTATTGACTTCCCTTCAACATGTGGGCCCTAATTATTGTATCAAGCTTCATAATAGGGTCGCTTTCTGCATCCGCGTAGGGTTCTCTTCTTTGTCTTTGGGCACATCTAAGCATACCGTTATTTTTGTCACTCCTTTGTCTAGGCGATTGGTCCCTATGATGACGCCTTGCCTCTTTGCGTGTAGGCTCCTGATCTTGCCTGGTTTGAAGTGCATTTATTTGGCCTCGGAGTGTGTTCCTTCTATCGGTGTACGAGCCTATATGCTTTGTATGATATGGCTTGGACATGTAGTTGTTTGTACAATGGCTATAAGTTCGGTGGTTAGTGGAGTATGGTTTATTTCTAGGCTCGTTACTCCTTCATTTGCCTTTGCCTTGTTGGTTGGTTCGACGATCTATGAGCATTAAGGCCAAACTCGGCTCTACCTACGAGCCACAAGTTCGTGGATAATGGGGTTGAGCTGGCTCGATCCGACCCATTGCTACCTTTGCTAGCAGTACAAGTACTTTCAAAATAATTTAAATTAACAATTTCAAATCAATTGAAATAAGATTTAAATTTGTTATTAATGTAACCATTTCTCTCTATTCATCGAGTCATATTCTTTAGGTAGTGGGACAAGTAAGTTTTTCAATGTGGTCCGCATGGACAAATCTACTTTAGGGACAACGAAGTCAGCTATCCCACACTCAATTTCAAATTTTTGGTCAACAAACTAAATAAATTTAGTAAAGTGATTTTGTCCTTGCAATTAAAATTTTGTAATTCAAAACGTTATGGCCAAAGGATAATATAGCATTTTGATAATGATAAAAATTTTCAGTACTTGTACCATCACTTTTCTCCTCCCCAACTTTTCACCTTCCAAGGCTTCCATTGTATTCTTTCTTTTTGCCCTCTCAGATATTGGGTAAACTGCAAAATAAGAAAAGAAAAAAAGTTTTGAACTTTGAAGAATAAACAAAACTATGAGAAGATAAACTTATGGAATTTGAAGTTTGAAAAAAGAATAGGGTATCGAGAAAATTTTGGTGACAGTGAATTTACTTTTTCTTTTTCTTTTGCTAAATTAAAGGATAACTTTTTTTGAGTCGAAAAATAATTGAGTTTTTGGGGTTTTCAATTTTAGGGTTTCTTTTTGCTTAAAATGCAGATTTTTGTATTTATTCTTTTGTCACTTAATTTGCTTCCACAACTCTACAATCCTAGCTCTACCCCTGATGGTCAGCTTTCATATTTTTGGTGGTCATAATGTGATTTATGGCAATACTCTTGGAAATTGTGTTCGACATCTAAGAGTTACAATATTTACATTAATGATTACAAATAGAAAATAAAATAGCGACAATTTTTAAGATATTATTATTTGAATGTACTTTGTTCAACATAACGAGAGGTTGGGTAAATCTATTTTCTAGTAAAGAAAATTACAATAAAATATTTGATGAGATGAACTAGATATTATTAAATAACATTATAGTATTATTATTATTTTATTCTTATTAAACTTTTGCACATGCACAAGGAATGTTTGAGTCCGAATGTATAATCATCCCAAAGTGTTTTCAGACTGAATGCATGTATTCGTAACTCGCAAATAACTTAGTGTAACATGATAAATTCATCGAGAGGAATCGTTTTTCCTATATATTTTTTTTCAATGTAAATACGAGTATGGTTTAGAAAAAAAAGTAGTTCACATTATTTATTCGTTCCTGACGTTATTCATGATCCTAACCCATTGTTTGTTCAAGAAAGGTCGTAATTAATTGGAGTTTGTATATCGCGTGAATCACTAGGCCTGAGTTACTAGGGTCTTAAAAAGGGACATTAGTAATTGATCAATATAATAATTGAGTAGATAACCTAAAAAACTATTTAGGATTTAGTGAGACAATGTGCGCGCTATAGTGAGACAATGTGTCGATTCACATGAGCCTCACAGGCCCCTTACTGTAGGGGTCGGGCTCCACAAGCATTAAGAAAAGGTGGAGCCCGCCCCCCACATCCTCTCTCACTTGGGTCACAAGTTCCTGTATTTGCATCTTTTTCTAATTATTTATTTCTAATTATTTATTATACAATAAAAAATGAAATTCTAAGAGACTTAGGTGTCTATGATCTGTCTAAGGTCACATCAGAATAGGAAAACTGTAAGAGAAGTGATTGTGATGTATTTCGCATCTTTAGTGAAAGTCCCACAAATTTCAAATTGCACTTCACATTTCAAAATTTTATTTTATTTTTAGACATAATGATTATCCGTTCTCCGCAACTAGAAGTCAAAATTTATAATTTTATTATTATTATTATTATTTTGAATTAAATTTAAGATACCTCGATTACGAAGACAACAAAAAATTCCCGTATGATCAAATATTTTTGAAGAAGACTAAGGTAGCCAAAAGAAATTTAGATTTTTGTTGTTTAATTTTAGGGGAAACCTGAATCGAATTAAGCAACGAAAAAAACATATATCTTTAACTTTACACAATTATATATTTGAATATAAAGAAGTTCAAATATTAAACCCTGGTCAATGTTATCTTCCTTTTAAATATCTTTTGACATATTTTATTGGGAATACTTGATATTGTAGTAAGCATCATGAAGAAAAAAATAGTTAAAATATTCATTATATCGATTAATTATTTTTAATACTACGTGCAAATATCTGAGAGGATATATGATTCATCTTTTGCATGCGGTTGGGTATTTTCAATTGTTTAACCACTCAAACATATTTTCTTGCACCTTTACATATTATATAATATTTATAATAAGATTCCACAAACATAGAATGACTTTTGAAATTAAATAATGATTTTTTATATATCTCCGTGAGATGTAATCCATTAAGGTTTATATTTTAATAAGTAATTTTATACTAAAATATTCATCATGTTTCATGCTGATGAAGCAAGTGGTGAAAGGATCATGGAAAAATGATATTAGCCTTGGGTAATGAATTAGTGTCCAAATTAACCTAACCTAGCCAAACCTAACTTGTAATAGAAAGATTAAGAAAATCATTTAAATAGGATCATTACAATATCAAGATACTCAATAATGTAAACATACTCACCAATCCTCAAAATGTGTAAAATCATCTTTATATTAATTCTAGACGCATGACTTCGATTTGTGAACATACCTATTAAACATGAATACAAGCCTAAAGCAACTGTTGACCCCGCAAATTGGATCCTCCACGTGATTAATCGAAAGCTAATCCATGTGTTTCTTTCTGTGCGCAACAACAAATGGTCGAGCGTATATGGCTAATACCAACGGTGGTGACAACAACCACATACCCTCTGACGATCAAGTCAGTCGACGATGGTGCCGAAATGCACAATACTCAAAGGGGGAGGAGAAAATGTAGTTGCTTGGTTGTGGAATACCTATCTCATTTTTGACCAAACTCTTGATATTTATAGGTAAAGGGCACCGCTAAATGCGTGACATGTGTATTCATCTGAAGGTGCGAGGCGTTTGCTCGTAAGCATCCGTCAATCACTTCCTAAGTGGGCGAGTAATTAATTCTGTTGATTTTGAGTTGATATATTGCAAAGATGTCACATTAATCATTTCTAAAGATACAAAGAATCTTGACCAAAAGATTTTTGAAATTGACGGCGGAGGTACTTCTCCTCTTCTCTGCAACATAACGCTTCGATCCACACACCTTGGTACATGAAGAGGCCTCGGACTATATCACTCCAGCGTACCGCTCTGGTAATGTCGCGTTTGGGGACAGGAAGTTGTTGAGACGCTATGCGAGAGGCGTAAAAGCAATGCTAAAGTTATGAGGTTGAAGTCCGAAGCAATCAATAAAGACTATTTTATCAACATGTTTGGAAGGGATTTTTTATCTCAAAAAATTGATTTTTTGATCTTATTTCACTATTTCAATCGTAATTTTTGACTTCTTCTCTCATAGGTGGATCCCACTTTTCTTATAACGGCCAAAAAATCAATTCTCAAAATCCCTCCCAAACAGGACCTATATAATAATGCACAAAAACTGTAGTGTCACCCCAAGATTATTGTATGAATTATTTTAACCAGAAAATATGAGCAACAATTATTAATGTGGGGTCCCAACAATTTATAAACTAATCAATGGATAAGATAAAATGTTTTGACTTTAGAGGCTTTGTAGATAGGCATTGACATGTTCCCCTCCCCTCGCCACCCCTCTCCCCCTCCGCCCCCCAAAAACCCCCCCCCCCCCCCCAAAAAAAAAAAAAAAAAAAAAAAGCGGGGGAAAACAAATTGTTTTCTGAAGAAAAAACTTGAGAAGTGTAAAGGAAGTATAGCAATTAAAACACACTTTTCGTTTTTATGCACTTACTTTTGAAAATGCTTATATTTAGCCCATGTTTGATCCCCCATTACGTAGAAAAATTAATTGGGGAATAGTATTTTTTTGAAAAATGAGTGGTTGAAAAAAAATGAAAAATTTTCAATTTACGTGTAATATTATTTTATGAAAGATTGTTTCATTTAAAATAGGAGAGAGAGAAATGGAATCTAATAGAATTTAATGTAATGGGACTCAAACAGGGGCTTAATTAATATTAATGCATACATAAGTTAAGATGTTGGAATAAAATATCACGCGAGTGAAGCCGTTACATTTGCAAATTAAACTTCAACAACCTCTAATTCACGAGGAGCATATATATAGATAAACTTTAGATCGGGAAGGTATACTAAGCCAATCCATTTTCTGATGGTAACGTCGTCTATAGCAATTAATTGGCTCGATATTTCATAAATCTTTTAGGATAATTCTGCCTCGAACTGTACAAGCTTACATCCCCTCACAGCTCGAAGGGACCCACCAATTCTTTGCCATTTTTTATTAAATGTGGACCTCTAGAGCTATGAGGAGAGTGTCAGTTGTCAAATTAACTATTTGTACAGCTTAATTGATTCTTTTGTGCTTTATCGCATCGAAAATCTAACTCCACAGGAATGCAATAATGAATTTGATGGGGACCATGTCAGGTAAGTGAATCACCAACACAGTGGTTGCAACCAATCTAGTACTCTTGTGCTAAATGTTATGGCATTGGGCGTTTTAAATGAAATAACAATTTAATAATATTATAATAACTGACAAAAATATTTATTTTGACTCTTATCTCATTATACGATTTATATCCTTAAAATTCCAAGCATTTTAATGATTTTGATAAATTTTGTAAGGGCATATGCTTACTAAGTAGATTCTTTAAACTCCTTATGGAGAATATTGGTTCTAATGAATTGGATGTCCAATTTTTATTTAGTATGGAAAAAAATGAAAAATCAAATTAGAGTCCCAACTTTCGTTATTAACTTTTTGTCAAGAGTGGTGGACCAATCCACGTGCTTCTATTGAGATTAACATAAACACATCGAGATTGATCAATATTTATAAAAATCAAAACAATTTCAAATAGAGAGGACAACAAGTCCTATTCTCATTTCCCATATGGTTTATTTAATCTTTTACTTTTTAAGTATAATTAAAATTTAATAATATAAAGATAAAATTCGAATTGAGGCGAACCAAACTCCAACAAGGAGCTATGAATCAAGAAAGAGCATTTTGTCATCACAGGGCTTTGTCCTACAGGGGTTTTACCGACCCCTAACATGGGGTCGACCTCATTCAGACCCTGATGCCATAAAAAAAGAAAAGGGAAAATAAAAATTCCGACCGACCCTTATGAGGGGTCGGTCAGACCCTGTAAGTGCTGGGCTTTCTTTTGTCATTTCTAATGCAAAATGGACAAACATGGCCCACACTGGATAGCCTAATCAATGATATCCACAATAATGGAAATAATATTTTAAAAAATCCACAATCATCAGCCACGTATAAATACAATCAGCTACTGGCACTGCCTTATCTATTTGCCGTACTACTAAATTGTTCAGGTCCTTGAAAAAACCTCCGACAATGGCAAGAAAGGAAATTCGATTAAGTTCACACGAAGATGAAGAAGTTGAAATTCATGGAGATGTGCTGGAAGTTGTACTCTCATACGTACCATTAATCGATTTGGTTCCAGCTTCCAATGTTTCCAAGTCTTGGCGCTCCGCCGTGGCGTCCTCCCTCCGCCACCTCAAAAAGCTGAAGCCATGGCTGATCCTTCACAAGCAAAGTACTTACTCGCCGTACGCCTCCATCACATATACATACGACCCGTGTTCCAATCAGTGGATCAAAGTATCCATGCCGTCGATGAATTTCTTCTCAACACTCAAATCTTCTCAATCCAATTTCCTTTACATGATGTCTTCTTCGAAGTTCTCCTTCTCGTTTGATCCGTTGAATTCAACATGGTGTCATGTTGCTCCTCCGCTCGTGTGGCGGACGGATCCGATTGTTGCTCGTGTGGGAGATTCTGTGGTGATTGCCGGCGGCGTTTGTCAATTCGAGGACGATCCATTGGCGGTTGAAGTGTATGACTTCAATACACGTGCGTGGTGCACCTGCGAGTCCATGCCGGAGAGTTTGAAGGAGTCGGCTGCTTCAGCTTGGCTCTCAGTTGCGACTACAAAGGGGAAACTCATTGTTACAGAGAAAAAAACGGGTGTGACTCACTGGTTTGACTCGGAGACGAAATCGTGGTCCGGACAGTTTAATCTGAATCCGGGTCAACCCGTTGTCAATTACTATATTGGGTCCTATGAAGAAGATTTGATTTTGGTGGGTTTTTGTAATAACGTTGAACAATTCAAGATTTGGAAAGTAAGTGCCGAAAATTTTTACTGCGAACAGATTGGAGAAATGCCATTGGCGTTTGTTGAGAAATTGAAGAGTGAATGTTTTGGATTTTCTTCAATAAATGTTCTTGTGGCGAGGAATTTCGTCTACATGTATAATTCGTGGGAGGTGGAGGAGATGGTGGTGTGTGAACTGACAAGCGGCGGCGGCGGCATTGGCAGTTGCAGGTGGTGGAGCGTGCCAAATGTGGTATGTCGTGATGGGATGTTGAAGGATAGGTTGGTTTTCACATGTTCTGAAGTTGGGTTCGATGAGTTGCATCGAGTTATGAAGATGGATAACTGGAAATTTGAGGTAGTGAGTACTTGAGAAAATGAGTTGAATCGGTGGCTACGGGTCAAAGCTTGCATAGACCGAGTTGTGATAACTGTTATTTTTTTCATTTCTTAAGTGTAATAATTAATGTTACATGATGCAATGTTTTGTATTATTGCTTGTCAATATTAAAATTTAAAAGTTCAAATATGTGCTTAAAGAGCCATTAAGGGACAACCACGTCAAGCGGTCACCAATTTAAATTTCGAGCGTCTCATATTATGGCCTGTTTGGGAGTGATTTTTTCCTTCAAAAAATTGATTTTTTGACCGTTATTTCACTATTTCAGTTGTCATATTTAACTTCTTCTCTCATAGGTGGACTTCACTTTTTTCCAAACAGTCAAAAAATCAATTCTCAAGATCACCAAATTTTTCTCGTTCTTGGCTCATGGCATGTCAAAGTCAAGAGCCGAGAGTTTTTTATCCCGATTTTTCACATAGGACTGGGCTCCCACTCCAAAACACTAAAATGCTCTAATCGCTAAAAAAACTAAGCTTTTTATTTATAAAATAAATAGTTTTAGTGACTTCAAATTTTACTATTTAATGAAAAGTTGCATGCAGGTTTAGGAATAACAATATGTCAATATTCATTGCCTCCACCTCCCTTCCTGAACTGTTCTGTCTTAAATTTCTCAAACCCGCTTGNTATATATATATATATATATATATTTATTTATTTATTTATTTATTTTCAATTTAAAAATAAATAATAATATTCATCTTGAATGGAGATGATTGGAAAAAAATGAAGAAAGTTGAACCCCAACCTTGAGGGCTCTCACCGCCTCGCCCCTAGAGTTTTGAGAGGGGGATAAATCGCGGGATGTGTCCCAACAGGCCAAGAAATAAGAGCTGTCTGTACACTGCGCCTACAAGAAGTCCAGTTCCATGTCTCAGGAATCGAACCCCTACACTGCGGCTGTCAGCAAGACGTGAGATAACCTCACTCCTGTTCTTTGCACCACTGGATTATGTCCCGGGAAGCGATATGATTGATCTCCACTCTCTGTGGTGGTGATGTCCCTCCCATATTGGACCATGTGATATTGATTTCATTAACATATAGATTGGCGATCATTTCCGTTGGACATGAATGTGAATGGTAAATATTGATAGATTTATTCTTGATCCCGCCTCATAGTACCTTTCAAAAGCTCCAACAAGGTGGGTGATGGAAATTGTGATCTCGCCACATTGTCATCTCTCTACACCACCACCAAATCTTGTAATTTAGAAAAAAAAAGTTGAGGATGGTAAGCAATGAAAAAAAGATTGGAAACAAAATTACTACTTTCACCAAAGGGTTTCGGACCAAATGGGTAATTACCCTTAACAAAATACCCAAGACAGGCTGCACACAAGTGGAAATTATTAAATTGTAACTGTGCGAACTGACTGTTTCTGATTTTTCAAGTCAAAAAATTAATTTTTTGATCGTTACTTAATATAGTCAACTGTCATTTTTGACATTTTCATTCATAGATAGGATCCACTTTTTTTTTCTAACGGTCAAAAAATTGATTCTCATAATCAATACCAAACAGTCGTCAATTTTTTTATATAAGTTTTTTTTGATCTTTAAGAGCATGCTTGGAAATGGTTTATAAACGGTCTATAAGTTTATTTTGATAAATAAATAATGGAAACGTTATTAACTAACGGAATGTAATCTTGATATAGAAAGGCCTGAATACCCTCAATTTAATTGGTAACTTCTCTTCAGGTTAATTTTTCTCGGTAGAAATTAGAAAAAGTAGAAGTAAGATCTTTTAAAGTTTAACCAGCAAAGTTATTTATTTTAATATTGCCATTTATTTATGAATAAATTTTCTTGTAACAAACCTGTTAAACTGAGACAAATGTGCTCTCCTCTCTTGTAAGTTTATTAGAAGTTATTTATAAGTTTAAAGTTTAAAATAGATATATTTTTATTGATTAAAGTTAAAAATAAGTAAGTTATTTATTTTTTGATACAAATGTAAGAAATATATTATATAATTAACTTTTATTTTATAAGTAAATTTTAAAAATAATCATATTTTCATTAATCAAAGTAATAAATAAATAGGTTATTTTTTATTGCAATGTTTTGTTTTGTTTTGTTTTTTTTTTTTTGTTGTTGTTGTTTTTTTTTGGTTTTTTTTTTTCCTAGAAGTAAGAAAATTCAATGTTATCTAAAATGCTCGTAGACAAAAAGTTAATTTACAAGTAAATGAGTAAGTTTTCTATGACATTATTTGTTTTATTGATCAAAAGTAAAAATAAGTAAATTTACTTAAATTACATAATTTGACACAAAGGTGAGAACTAAGAACTATCTTTCAAAAAAGATTTTTTTTTTTTTTAAATTGTTTTACTCAAATGAGTTTGGTAATGTTTTCGACACGGAACATCACTAGTTATAGAATAAGGTAGTCATTGTAATTATTTTATGCACTAAGTGTACTTTGAACTTTGAAGAACAACACTATGATTTGCATTTCAGATTTAGAATGATTTAACTCGGAGCGTCACGTTGTCAATTTTACATTCCATAAGTGTACGGATCGCTACAAGTAATATAATAGATCAATGAGTCCGGGTTATCGTTTCCACGAAAACTATATTTTAATATTCAATTTATTATTTTCAATTTTTATTTGATGAAAATAAACAATAATAGTGATCAGTTGTGATTTTTAATCCAACTACTTAACAATGCGTGGATGCACATAAAGATTGATTGATAATTTAAATAATAAACGGATATTAGAATGGAACAATTTTCCCTATTGATCATCTTTAAGTCTTAAATCAAGATTTATAAAATCTAAGGTAGCGTTTGATTGAATTCTACTATTGTATTTAATTTACTTCTCTCGAGTTCTCATTAACCCTATTTAACTACTTCAATTCCATATTTTCATGTGAATCAAACTTAGTTAAACGAAGGATTGGTTCTAAGAATTCATATATGACCGCAATAATTAATATATGTATCTCTACATGTTATATTAATTTATCGAATTTTAATATGTGGTCTAAACAAATATTTCGTATCTCTAAATAATTATTGTTCATGAAATCATTAAATAATTGGCCATAGAATTCAAAGCATTAAAAACATATTAAAATCAACACATATGAATAAATAAACTTGAATCTTGACTGAAAGAATTAAAGGTTCTCAAAAGGTTACATTGTTCGCCATAATAATAAATTTAGCTACTCATGATAATGGAAGAAAAATAAAAGGTATAGAATTCATAACCGGATTTTGAAATTTTGATCATGGAAAGAATTGGATCTTGCACAAAAAATCTTCTTCAACCTCGAAAGTCTTTAACACCTAGCATTTGCTATTTGATTTTGATGATTATGTATTTTTCTCCCATTTGATCTTGCTTTCTCAATTTTAAGTTGTATTTGTTTGCCTCTCAATGTGTGAAATCCCCCTTTGATGTCCTCTCCTCTTGTATTTGTACTTCTCCTCACATTTTTTATTCAATTTAGGGTTTCTCTGGACTTTTTACGGGTCAAAACGACGCAACCCTAAATTTGGCACCACAATGATTAAGCTCTAGGAAGTAGCGCCTAGGCGCCGTGATGATGACCAAGGTAGTGCTTGGGCGCACGAGTGCAGCACTTAAGTTGCCTTTTTGTCCAAAAATTGCATTTTTTTTGTGAATTGTAGCGCATGAGAGCTGACTTGTTGCTTCAAATTCATAGATCTTGACTTTTTTGTCCACTTTAGTATTCTTTTTTACATGGTCTCTCTTAATCTTCGAAATAATACTAACAAACACATAAAAACATTCTATTCTCATGAGATCTAAAAAATAATCAAGTTAAAATTATGTAAAACTCTAAGTAAAACATACTCATCACGACAATAAGTAGTTTAAGTAGTGTTTTAGGACATATTTGACTTGCAACATTTCAACACAACTTTAAATGGTTCAAGTAACATTCTCTACTATTTATGGTTCAAAAAACTTAGAAAATAGTTTTGTTATGAAGTATGAAGGTGGGCATGACGTTACAAAGTGTTGACGAAAGTTATAAACTTGGGAGAAGTTTTGGACTTCCGACACTAAAAGTTTGTTAACTTCTTTTTTGGTCGAGTTTTTGCCTTCAACCTTCCAATTATTTGAAAATATTTATTTGTTGATAATGAATTGGTCCAAATTTTTTGTTTACGTACTTTAAAATGAAATAAAAATGATTTCTCAACTACAGTATTTATTATAATTTTTATTTATTTAAAAATATGATGAACAAATAAGTTCTTTTATATATTTTAAACGGATTTTTTTTAACGAAAATCACCGTCAAAGACGGGACATGTTAATTAATAGAAGTTTGATGATAATAGCGTGATGAAAAAAAGTTGAAAACATAAGTTGTATAATAAAAAATATTAGAAATTTTGAATTCAATAAATATGTGGTGCAAGAAATAATTAATAACAAATGCGGTATGAATGTAATTATCCTATCGTTATTCTCTTTTCGGTCAATAGCCATTTCCATATTATTACCAAATGCAGCCATTTGGTCCAATTTCCCAAAAAATAATTTTGATTTTCTTGACCATGTAACAAATATTGAAAATTTGTGTCCTCAATTGGTAATGTCAAGGGCCAATGATTTTGAGATGGAGAGAAATAGTTAGCAACTGCCTATGGCTACACTTTCTCACTGTCTTCCCTCCATTACCAGCCAGCATCGTCGACTGGTCTTCCGGTTCAAACACCGGCCGATTCAATGCTCAGCAGCTGCTGAACGCCAGGCGCTTTTTAACCGTATCGCTCCTGTCTATGATAATGTGAGCCCCTTACCTCTTTCTAAATGTTCTTAATTGATAACTCTTTCTCTAGTTCGACTCTTTCTAAATGTTCTTAATTTATAACTCGTTCTCTAGTTCGATCTTCCAATTTTCTGTTCAATTATACAAATTGTTTTCCAGTTTAATTTATTATGTTTTTGTTTCCCATTTGTAGTTGAATGATTTGTTTAGCTTGGGAAACCATAGAATATGGAAAAGAATGGCGGTTTCATGGAGTGGGTATTAACTCTGTTCTTTACTCCATTCTTTTTTATTTTTTGTTAACTTTAGATTGGAGTGGGATAATACTGATGCTATTAAGAAAAAAGAAGAAGGTAAAATCTCATTGATTATACCGTCGTAGTGCTTGTGTTTTACAAACACATATTAATGTCTTTTATGGTTAAAGATTGAATTAATTTTTATTGAGTTTGGATTAAGAGATTGGTGATCTCAGATCTGGATTCCTTATTGTGGCTTTTCTTTTGAGAACATTTAACATTTGGATGGATGTTGTTGAAGTGCTCATAGGGCTGTATTTAATTTAAGAAAAAAGATTGAATCTTTATTTTTGTAAAACAGGGCAAAAGAAGGAGATAATGTGTTGGATTTATGTTGTGGAAGTGGGGATTTGGCTTTTCTCTTGTCCGAGAAAGTTGGACCCAATGGCCAGGTTTGCTTTCTTTGTCTTCCCTATCTGCAGTAGTTAGCATTATTCTTTTAAAGATTTTTTCCCCTTTTTTAATGTTTGCTTAAGTTCTAAGAATTTGTTACTTGGGACGATCCACATGAACCAACCAAATCTGTTTTTCACCCCGGTATGTGGTTTTCTTAAAACTTTGGAACTTGTTTGAATGATTCTAAAGTGCTAGTATGTCGAAGTCACTACACCAAAAAAGTTCAAGCTGGGAATGCCTCTGCATAATATTAAATTGTAAAAATGTTGCAATGTGTTGAGTTGAGGGTCCTTCATATTCATGCTTTAGTTCTCTACATCTCAATTCGTCTAAGATTTCTCCATCACCTACCAACAAATATTAGTTTTTCAACATATTTTGGGACAGTTTGATCTATTCAAAATATCAATTGTGATGCAACCCAGTGCAGAAATATATCGATTTTGCCTTTTGTTGCATTAAGTGTTCCTCGACTTCAAATTTTCTCCAATCTGAATATTTTACATTTGTTACAATATTTCACTTGTACCATAGGACATTGGTTCTCAAAGATTTCTGTTGTTTCTAATGAAGATGCTCATATTTATTGTGATATTAGCTAAAGCGTATTGATCATCATCCAATAGCCATCTCTCATCAAGTGGCTTCCCTGCTGAATTACAAATTTCGAATTTAGTGATGATTTCCGCTAAGTTTTAGTTCCATTTTTGTTTCTTTCTTATTTTCTTTATTTTCATTTCTCGGAATTGACAACTTCACAGGTGACAGCTCTTGATTTCTCGAAGGAGCAATTACAAATTGCTGCATCTCGCCAGCGAATGCGATTTAAGCCCTGCTACAAGAATATTAAGTGAGTTCCTATGTTTATCCGTTGATTTATTGCATAACTGGCTATCAATGTGAGACTTCACGCACAAGTGAATCACTGAGCTTTCCTTTGAAACTTTATCCTATTATTGAAGCCTACAGAGAAAATGCTGTAACATAACCTTATCATTAGCCAGTTAGTATGTGATATTAACACTATGCGATGTATTTTAGGTGGGTTGAAGGAAATGCAGTTGACTTACCATTTTCTGACTCTTATTTTGACGGCATTACAATTGGCTATGGGTTAAGAAATGTGGTAGATAGGCCGAAAGCGATCGAGGAGATGTGCAGAGTTCTAAAGAAAGGTTCAAAAGTATCTGTTCTCGATTTTAACAAAAGCACTCATCCAATTGCCATTTCATTTCAGGTATTTGTTGACTATAGGAATTTCACTAATTGCATTTTTTTCCATTTTTTCATTATTAAAATGAGCATGTGCATGATTAGTCCTTTGAGGCATGAGAATAGTCATTATTAAAATGAGCATGTGCAGGGATTCTTTGATCGAAAGACGAATAAATGTAGTCCATACTTCTATATGTACTCAATCAGTGCATATATACTCGTTATCTTTACTCGAAATTGCAGTTTGATTTTGCTGATGTTATGTGTTCAATTCTTGCCCCGATTTTCTTACAACGGGAGATTCCTATAATCATCATTTTAATCCTTTTTTCCAGGATTGGGTGATTGATAATGTGATAGTTCCTGTTGCAAGTGGGTATGGCCTTGGTAGTGAGTATGAATACTTGAAGAATTCAATCAAGAAATATCTGACAGGTCTGTCCTTTCTCCATCAGATTTATACAGCCGAAAGTTTATGGGTTAATTAAGTTTTTGTCTAAGCTTAAAAAATGTGAAAAAAGTAACTTGTTATTTCCAAATATGTCTGCATAACATACTGCTATTTTTTATTTTTTTTCCTTTTAAACTTTACTTTGTTGTCAAAATAAGTAACCTACTTATTTTTAACTTTCACCAATAAGAAACTATTTATTTTAAAAGTCATTTACTTATAAGTAAATTTTTAGCTGAACATTCTCTTAGTCGAACATAATTGTGGATTGTAAACAGTCCTGAAGACCTGTGCTTATATATTAAATACATTACTTTCCATGCTAAATAATACACGTGTGACTTTGCAATTTCTGTCACTTTTTGAAGACATGGAATACCTCCACGAGAAGTAAAAAAAATTCTGCATATTTTTGACGATTCAAGGTAAAATAATTGGACTATTCCCTCACAAAACTTGGTTAATAGATCCCGTATAAAGGTCTACATTAGTACATAAACCAATTGTATGCGACCAATCATAAGCACCATAATAAGTGGTATTCACAGGGAAAACAGCAGCTGCTCTTGTAAAAGCCTCCATAGCATCGACAGAAGTCAGAATACCAAAAAAAAAATTGAAATGAACAGCATCCATTGTGTAGACTTTGGCCAGTTTTCCCTGCTCATCCATAAGAATATGTCTTTCGCTTTAATGGGTAATAGAAATAAAAAGAATGTTCTAACAAAAGGCATAAGAGAAGTTTTGGGAAATGCCCAAGAGTAATCAAGCTACCATCATTTGGATGATATTTTCATTATATTACTTTGTAAATAACTGCATTTATGATAAGTTGCAAGTTAATAAAGGGCATCTGACATTTTCTTGATTCTCTCCCTTTTTTTTTTTTTTTTTTTTTGGGGTGCCGGGGACTATTTTATGTGGCATGACGCGTACGTGTTGAAATGCAGGAGATGAGTTGGAAAAGATAGCTTTAGAAGCAGGATTTTCCACTGCCAAACATTATGAGTTTAGCGGAGGATTGATGGGCAATTTAGTAGCTTCACGATAAGATCAGTTGTTTCTTCAGACTGCTTCCTTTCAAGCGGGTTGATTTACATGCTCTGGCTTGCTACTTCTGAAGGGATATACAAGCATCTCTTGCATAGTTGTTTAGGTAATAAGTCTGATTGGCATCTGTCCTGTTACAAATATAATTTTATCTGATCCAGGTAATTTCTTGAGATAAATCAATACTAAGTTTCAGTTATGCTGCATGACATTGATATGTTGAGTACATTTTGTTTAGAATGTGATAAAGATTTCTGTCTGAGGGAGCTTAAAGCAATTTTCAGTGAAGCACAACTGCAATATGGAAAATCCAAAGCTCCTCTGTATATCAGTATCTGTCTATTCACGCTGTGATTATTGTGCTAGTAGAGAGTAAATATCTGCAAAATTACGAAAATGACTGATACTTGGGGAAATAGAGAAAAAGGAAACTTCCATCTGAATGAATATTATAGAAATTGCACAAGTTAATGTAAACTGCTTTTGAAGTTTGTATATTTGGTATTTGAATATTTGATAGAAATCATGCAGTGATAGTTGCTAGACATATTTCTTTACTTTTCTTTTACATACCCCGAGATCTGGATTACATTCCTGGCTACCTAATCTTTTTTTGTGCATCTAAATCTATTAGGAACAAGGCCTAGTTTTTAGATTAACATTAGTTGCTCTATGAGCGGGAAAACTTGAACTTATAATTATTGTATCTCAGAGACTAGTGCTTCAAGAAAATGCCGAATAAGATAATGACTAGTATTAACAAAAATAGTGGACTATTAAACGAAAGTTCAACTACTCCTTTTCTCATATGTGCCCAAAGAATTCCAGCTAAAATTTCAGAAGTCATCTGGGATAGAAAATGCTCTGAGAAATGCTTGCAATCGAATGCGAAGACGGGTTTTCTGGTGCATTGTTAAGTTCCATAGTCTTCTCATTCATGAAAGGGGGATTGGTCGGTGCAGGGAGGTGCTCTTCTTTCTTTACCAGCATCTGTAGTGCTCTAGACATGGATGGCCGTAGGGGCGGGATCTCTTGAGTGCACAGGAGCCCGACATGAACAACCCTTAGAATCTCATTCTTAACGTCGACGTTATGATAATTATGCAGCATTATGTTCGGATCAAACAGCTCGTCTACTGTTCTTTGCTGGAAATGCTTCCATACCTGTTTGATACGAATGATGCCATGGTTAAAATACGAATACATATGACAGCAAAGGGTTTAATATACACAACTTACAAGAGTTGCTAAGCTGTCTGAGTTTTCGAAGGCTTTGCTATTGCTGTTCTGTCTAGCTGTAACAATTTCAAGAAGAAGTACACCAAAACTATATACATCTGCCTTTTCTGTTAACTGGCCATGGGCTAAGTATTCTGGAGCCATATATCCTCTGTATTTTTGCAAATTCAACATAATTTAGGAGTTAGGAATTCAATTTCTTATTCGGGTTTAGGATAAAAGGACAACAACACTCACAATGTTCCTGCAATGGCAGTGCTGATATGACTTTTATCTTCTTGAAAAGATCTCGCCAGCCCAAAATCAGCAATTTTAGCACGGAGTCTAGAGTCCAAGAGTATATTACTTGCTTTGATATCTCTGTGAATGATTCTGATTTTCGAGTTTTCGTGAAGGTAGACCAACCCTTCTGTAATCCCTATAATTATCTCAAATCTCTTCTCCCAATTTAATGATTTTCCTTTGCTTGGATCTGTCAAATTAAAACAGCAGCATCATCTCAATTTAACCACTTAAACCAAACACAAACTAAGATGCTAATGTGTAATCTACAATAATGGTATAGCCTAAATCAGAAATCTAGTAGTTACCGAAGATAAAGGAATCAAGACTCTTGTTTGGTAAAAATTCATATACAAGAAGACTTTCGGGTCCTGAGCAACTGCATCCCAACAACCTGACCAGGTTTTTGTGCTCGACACTGCTAATCATGTTGACTTCGTTGTAGAAGTCGGCTGCTCTATGTTTGTTGTTGAAGTAAAGCCTCTTCACAGCAATTTCTCTTCCATCTAGCAAAACTCCCTGCAATAACAATAAATTTCAAATTATACATCAATCTAATAGTGAATTTAGTTTCCCATATCTGTGGAGTAATGACCTTATACACTGCACCAAATCCACCTTGCCCAAGCTTGTTGGCTTCATCAAAAGAACTAGTTGCTTTCTCAAGTGTGGAATATTTAAAGTTCAAGCTGCTATGGTGAAGGGTTTTTGCCAGTTTTCCTGCATTACTCGAAGCTGGGAAGATGGAGACTTCAGCATAAAGATGAGACCATATTCTACCTTGTTATTAAAACATTAAGAACCAGCTTTCCATTGAATGCTCGATGTTTTTGAAGATTATTCAAAAGCAGTTAGAATGGAAAGGTGTGTAGTGATGCAAAGCTAAGATGATTTTAGTGCCGTCTTGTTGAGAATTCTCACATAGAGTAGTTTAATTTCTAAATGCTTATGGTAGAATAAATGCTATTTACAGTTGACATGTCATGCTATTAAGGCTAAATGCAGTATACCTTTTCTCTTCTTCTGCATTGTTCTGTGCTTCCATATATAAACTCCAATGACTGCTCCAATAACCAAAACACCTACTGAACTAACAGCTACAGCTACAACTACTGTTATTGTCCCTGCCAAAGTTAGTCGAAAATTTGAATAGATTGATACAAATTTTACAACAGAAATGCTAGGGAGAAGACTGTTAAGCTCTTTCTACCTCTTGAAATTCCATTTCCCGGCATAGGATTAAGAAAGTTGATGTCGGAGTACCTAACAAAGCACCCTGTATTCAGCGCCCGACCCTCGGACCATGGCAAGCATCCCAATATAGAGGCAGATGCATTCTGTAAACAAGCTCTGCAAGAGCTAGCACCAAGTGTCCTCCAGCAATTAGCAAGAACATAAGCCGATTCATTTTTCGTCCCAGACACGGGCACTTGAACCCGTGCATAGCCATTGTTGTTTGGTGCTGCTGAAACTGCTTGTGCCACAGCCTTTCTTGCTGATACCTGAAATGCAGAATTCTTTTGAGTTCTATTCCCACAGACGGCCCTGTCATATGGTCCACTATACTCTTGATAGAAACTGTAATTCTCAGCTCGCATAAAACAGCCATCGAGGAAAACCCTTCCGCTATTGACAGGATCGCACCGAGGAAGAATCGAACGCGCTTCAGCGTAGCATAAGAAACAATCGAGTAAAGAAAGATCACCATAGCACTGTGCTAGTCCATAATTAATATTAGGTCCGGAGCCTGTTACTGCTACGCCAAAGCCTGAAAGTCGCATTTGCACGCTTATGTTTTCCATCGTGACAACAAAGTTTCCGACGGAAATGGTGGGGTTGCTCGGAGTTTGGATCCCGCACATTAACTCAACTTTCTGAGCTCTTGGCTCCCCAAATGATGCATCTGGTAGTAGCAGAATACCCAGAATGATAACGATAACAAATGGACTGGCAATAAATTTCTTCATTCTCCACTTTGTTTTGTATTTCAATTGTACGAAGACCAGGAAAATTGAAAATTCGCTCTGTATATCGCTTACGTTTTCCCTACAGATTCATGAACCAAATATTATATTAAACTTCCTTGAATGTCAATGTAGAAATATGATATATATGTCTGAACATATATGAAACTTCCTTGAAGTTGCAAAACATCAGACGGCACCAAAGTTGACCGACTTTTTCTGAGATGGACACTTTAATGTTAATTCTTTAAGCAAACTGGATTAATTTATTATTGACTTTGGATCTTGTGTCCCAGAACAAAGTAATATGCTTGCTGGCTTGAATGAGGTGGAAAATCGAAAATTAAGTGCTTGTTTGGTAGAGATTTTGAGAATTGATTTTTTGATCGTTAAAGATAAAATGGATCTTATTTTTGAGAGAAGAATTTAAAAATGACTGATAAAATAGTAAAATAACGATAAAAAAATTGATTTAAAATCGCAACCAAACAAGCGCTAAGCCTTTCATAGAAATTATAATCTAAATTTTTATCAAAGTCAAAAATTAATTTTAACTATATATTTTATGAATTCTATAACATTTCAATCATACATTTTATTAAAATCTGATTTTAGTTTTTACCAAACACGGGCTTACTGTCCAAATATTTGTTGATTGTACTAAACTAGCAACCGGGGTTACTAATCATCATTAATTTATGTTTCCTCGTGATGATAATGGAAGTAGGGACTGCTATCTTAGTCGATGTCTAAAGGTTTGGACAAGATCTCTGAATAATGATAGTCAATGTCTAAAGGTTTGAGGAAAGTGAATTATTTAAAAATATCAAATAAATAAAGTCAGATAAATAAATAAACTATTAAAAGTTTTCGATATCAAATTATTAAACACTTCAACCTCAAAAATTTCTTTATTGTTAATGCCTTTTATTGATTTGGAGATACTATGTTCGATGCATTTGTATGCATTATGACTTAACTTATTTTCCCTCAATTTTTGGTTTGACCATGTTTTGTGCTGCAATTGGTAAATGAACATGATTTTCTGCCTTCCTCCTTATATAATGAGCTTTCCAACGTATACTTATAAAAATGTTGTATACTTATTATATGTTATTATTACTCTTAAATTACGCAAATTTTATCAATTACGAAATTTTTTAAAAAATAACTAAAAATTATAAATACCTAAAAAATAGTTGATAAAAATAGAACTGTTAAGCTTATATATACTTTCTCTGATCTTAAAAATAAATAAAAGTAAAATGGTATAGTGGCTAGTAAGAGGATCAATTATAAAGTTTGTACAGGTTCGAATTCAAAACACTTGCATACTTTTGTATACAGTATATACTACATAGTGTTGCAGTATGGGCCTGATTGGGCCATGCTGATCTTCGAATTTTATTAAAACCGGTAGGTTCAGATTGTGTTTGATTGGTTTTATTGGTTTTTGATCGGTTCATATGCTTTTCGATCAAAATGTGCATATTGGCCTGGTTCTATGTCCAATTTGGCGGGTTTTGAGCCGACTAGGGCGGACCGATTTTAATTACTATGATTATAACAACATTATAATAAGAGGAAATTACATATAAATAGGCATTTAAGTTTTTCAATTCAAAAATCAGGTGGGAGGCTTATTTAATAAAAAAATCAGGTATTAATTAAATTATTAAATGTTAACAATATTATTATAAAATTAAATTAATATATATACCCACCCCATGCCACCCACCCCATCTACCCCAACCCAATTTCAGTGTCAAACAATAGTTCATTTTCGAATCTCTCTCCCTTTTCCATCTTTCTATCCATACACTCTCTTTACTCTGGTGTCAATGTGAGATTGACAACTGTTGACACATAAAAATTCAACTCAAATCGAACGGTCCAAGGAATGAAGCCCAATTGGAGGATCCCCAAATCAGATAGCCCAAAGAACGAAACCCAATCAGACAATTCAGGATGAAGGCCCAAATAGGGAGGCCCATGAACGCGGTAACACCATCGCCCAAGCTTGCAAGTCGCCCAGGATTTGAGCGAATGGAATGCCATGCAGTCACCCAGAGCTGCTACTCTATTCTCGCCCAAGCCTTCGAGTCGCCCAAGGTCTTAGCAAACATGAAATGTTATGGTTATCAAGAAACGCAGTTATCAAAGCAGTTATTAAACAGCCCTATCACGTTCCACGATTCAAGGAATTCAATTGAAGACGGTTGAACGGCAAAGAGTAATGACAGCAGTTAGAAAAGGCAGTTCCATGACAAGTTGGCCATTACGAGGAAAGTGGGCAGTTATAGAACGATCAAGTAGTTTTTAGGCGGTTGATCACAAAGAGATCATCCAAGGAGTATAAAAGGAAGAAAAGACATAGAGCAAAGAGCCTGAATCAAAAACTCTCGAACAAAGAACATGTAACTTTAAATTTCTTAGTTTAGATTTAAACACTTCTTTCACAGTAACTCGTGTGCTTGCGCCCCTTGGAGGCATTCTGTTTTTACTTTCCAATTGTAAAGTTATCGCCAATAAAAAAGCCCATTTTTGGGACTTTGTTTCAAGAGGTTTGTCCCTTACATAATCGTCTGATCCCTTTTTAATTGTTAGCGACTAACCCGCGCTAAACAACTTGACACACCTAGTAGGACAATGGTGTTTGGTGTTGAAAATACAAAAGGTGAAACAATATGTCTCAGAGATCCAATAAGGAAGCAGCAAGTCAGGGAGGAGTCCAGCCTGTGATCGAGCGATATGAGGAGCAGCATGCCTCTCCACGAACAGATGGACAGAATCAGAGCAGTAACAGTCGTTACGAACCAATGACAGAGTTGAGTCCTCGAACTATGCGTGCACTACTTGGAGAACTCACACAAGATGTCGTTGAACTGGTAAATCTTCGAAATATTCATAATATGGAAAGATTTACCCAAAATGGGAATACACATTATGACAACATGGCCAAACAACTAAACACTTTGAACGAAATAATGAATAAGTTAGTAGGCCAAATATGTCAATCGGTTCTGCCTCTTGCAAACCACTTTCAAACTAGGACAATTGTGAGACATAATCCCTCAGTCCTAAATCCGAATCAAGGGATAGAACCACTTTCTGGTCCCTCTACTTCAAACCAAGGGGGTGGTGCAGTGCTAAATCAGAACAATAGTAGTGGTACGCCTAACTTGGGGGTAATCCAAATGTAAGAGATAATGTCCTAAACAATGGACAGAATAACCCACGTGTTAATGAGGGAATAGATGTTCAGGCTAATGGTAATGGTCCAAATCATGGTAACTTTGTTGCTAATCAAGGATCAAACATCAGGCCTCATGCAAATCAACCGGTTAACCAACCTGTAGGAATTCCATATGACCCCAACGTCATGTTGAGGAATCAGATTACGGAAATCGTACAGGATAAGATGGCTTTTGGGGTGCATCCTGTCATTAGGCCGACTTACACAAAGCCATATCCTGATTGGGTAGACCAAGTATATCCATGGCCTAGAGGGTATAAAGTGCCAGAATTCTCACTGTTTACCGGTTTAGGGGAGGTGTCTACTTTAGAACACATATGGCGATTCACATTGCAAAGTGGTGATGTAACTGATTACCATAAAATGAGGCTCTTCCCTAGTTCATTAACAGGAGTAGCTTTCTCCTGGTTCATCAACTTGTCAGCGAACTCTGTTCAAACATGGCAACAATTGGAACAATTATTCCACGCTCAGTTTTATAAAACTGAGTTTGAAGTTACTTTGGTTGATTTGCGAATCTACGTCAAATGCCAAACGAATGGGCAGAAAGTTTTCTCCAAAGGTTCAAAACAGCAAGAAGTAAGTGTTTTGTACCTCTGCCCGAAAAAGAATTTGTCAAAATCGCTCAGGGTTGCTTGAGCTTTGATTTAAAAAAGAAATTCCAAGACAAGGAATTTCCTAACATTTTTCAGTTGAGTGCGAATGTGATTAGGTATGGACAACTGATAAGAGAAGAAGAGCAGATGGAAAATTCTAGTAAAGGGACTTATTACAAAGACCCAAATTTTGACGTTCATACCATCAACAACGAGTCATACGATCAAGCCGAAAATGTGTTTGGCCGAATTGGTCAGCCTAGACCATCGGGCAAGAATGAGCCCATGAAAGATGGAAACATAAAGGCTAGAACGTTCTCGTTCGATGTAACCAAGGCTGACTTTATATCTGATAAATTATATACGGATAAACAGATAAAGTTGAGCGATAAGCATAAATTGCCAAACCCTGAACAAATTAAGGGTAAAAAATATTGTAAGTGGCATAATGCATGGTCACATTTGACTAACAATTGCTTGGTTTTTCGTCATGTATTGCAGGATGCCATTGAATCAGGATGAATTATGTTCGACGATAAGAAGAAGATGGCAGTGGATGAAAATCCTTTTCCACAGCCACTTGGAGTGAACATGGTAACGTCTGGTTTCAAAAACAAGTTGCCAAAATTCAAGTTGGTCATAGATGATGGAGAAGAGGACCCTGGACCACATCCCAGTGTCTTTGAACGAATCAAGGGGAAGGAGCCAAAAAAGGACGAAGACGTCCTGTGTGCAAGATGTAAAAGAGAAGTGAGTGGAAACACGGAGAAACCAGGGATATGGCAGCATCCCCATCGCCCTACTTTCTTCCCAAACACTCAGCCTGGTAGAGGGCGAGGTACATCATTCTATAGAGGACCGCCTTGTGAGAGGTAGTTCAAGCCAGTAGATAATGGGAGAACCTTTAGGCCGCAACCCCATCGGCCAAACGTATGGCATTCGTTCCAGTATAATGCAGGAAGGGCAATACCCTTCGATGAGATGACTAGAACCTAACAAAGGCGTTTCCAACGAAACTATGGACGAATGATGAGGCAGCAACAGGGAATGTCACATTCCTAAAGCGCCTAAACTACTTAAGGTAACCAATCAAAATGTTCTCAAAGATAGTAAAGAAATCGGTACAGATGAATCAATGAAAGAGCTAACAGAAACTTCTTGTGGGAGATCAAAGTTTGAGCGAGACAGAAGGGATGGAGAAGATCCAGATCAGCCCATTACTATCCAGTTCGGTACGTTACCTCCTGTCGTGGCTAATAATTATTTACTGGCCAATGAATTCAAGAATAAAGAAAAAAAAGAAGAAGAAAGGGAGGACAACGAAGGAGAGGTTTGCGTGTTGGAATGTGAAGAAGGTCAGACTTCTAGAGAGGCCTACAATGATGAAGAAGACGATAGGATGACAGACATCAAAGAAGAAATTGACCTAGAAGTAAAAAGAAGAAGTAGAGGAGTATCGCACAATACTCTGTTGAAACAACTACATCGAGAGGGAGTTCGCGAAATAGACTTGTTGGGAGAACCATCTAGGTGTTCTTTCGATTTTTACGTACTGTATGGGACGCCCAAAAGGAAGAAGAGAGTGCCTCACTCTGAAAAGTATGGATCACCTCCAAGAATAATGCCCCCTCCCACAGGTTGGGTAACTGATGAGGAAGCATTAGAAAACAGTAAAGAGGAAATTCAGGAGATAGAGGCTCAGCGCAATATGCTGCACGTCGACTTATCACAGAGGGATAATTCGACAGAAAACAAGCAGGAAGTAGAAATAGAAGCTGCGGAAAAGGTTATTTTTAAACGGCCAGCCATGAAATTGACTAAACACTTGAGGCCATTGTACGTTAAAGCTCTAGTTAACGACATCCCTGTGGCAAAAGTGCTTGTCGACAATGGAGCAGCTATAAACACCATTCCATCTAGGATGATGAGGAAATTTGCAAAGACAGAGGGTGACATGATTCCAACAGAAGTCATCCTTACGAGTTTCAATGGAGGAGCAACTTCAGCTAAGGGAGTTATGCCATTGGACATAACTATAGGGACAACTACTAGGACCACAGTCTTCTTTGTAATAGATGGTCCTACTAGTTACAATGTGTTACTAGGAAGAGATTGGATACACGGAAGTCGCTGCATACTCTCATCACTCCATCAATGCCTGGTCTTTTGGAACAACAAGGGTGAAGCAGAGGTGGTGCAGGCCGATCATAAGCCTTTTGTCGCAGAAGCAAACTCAGTAGAAAGGTTCATGTACGAAGGAAACTATGGACTTGTCAGGGTAGTCCAAGATGGGGAAGAAACTCAGATCGTTGCACAAAGTGAAGAGCTATTTTCAGTGGACACACTCACTGAAATGTTCAGCCAAATGAGACCAAATATATTGGTCTTAGAAGAGCCAGTAATTAGCAAAAGAATAATCAAGGAGTCTTGAATGGATTCTAAGCTACAAAAGCAAATAGCCGATATTTAGGCCTTTAAAGTCAGATTAATGGCTTTCAATAAAGAATACAAGGACAAAATGAAAGAAGAGGCAGCCCTAAGAGCGCTGAAAGACAAATGGGCAGTATTCGAGTTAGAACAAAGCATTGGCTGAGAAGTCAACAAGGTGGACTGTTTAGAAAAAGAAGTACTTACAAAGGAACTGGACGACGAAGTGATGCTGATCATCAAACCTGGATACGCTCAAGTACAAGACCTTTTGTTCAAAGTAAATATTGGCAATGAAGGAGAATATCGTCCAACATTCATCGGCCAGATGCTTGATCAAGAGGTTAGTGATAAATTAATCACTTTGCTAAAGAAGTATAAAGATTGTTTTGCTTGGGAATATGAACAAATGCCTGGTTTAGATAGAGACTTGGTGGAACATAGGTTACCAACTAAGCCTAATTTTAAACCTCATAGGCAGCCTCTAAGACGTTTTGCTCCTAATGTACTCCCCGAGATTAAAAAAGAGATAGAGCGATTATTGAAAGCAGGCTTTATTAGAACAGCCAGGTATGTCGAATGGCTGTCCAATATCGTGCCAGTACTAAAAAAGAATGATAAACTAAGGGTGTGCATTGACTTTAGGAATTTAAATATAGCTACACTCAAAGATGAGTATCCAATGCCCACGGTGGATTCTTTAGTAGACTCAACTGCCGTACACGTCATGTATTCTTTCATAGATGGGTATTCAGGATACAATCAAATTTTTATAGCCGAAGAAGACATATACAAAACTGCCTTTAGATGCCCTGGGTCTCTAGGATGTTTTGAATGGGTGGTCATGCCTTTCGGTCTAAAAAATGCAGGAACAACTTATCAAAGAGCAATGAATTTAATATTTCATGATATGATAAGCAAGTTTGTTGAAGTGTATGTAGATGATATAGTGGTCAAATCCATTAAAGAAGAGGACCATTTCGAACAGTTAAGATGTTCATTTGAGCGAATGAAGCAATATAAGCTAAAGTTGAATCCTTTGAAATGTGCATTTGGTGTTAATGCAAGAAACTTTCTTGGTGGTTTCTTGGTACGCAAAAGAGGGATTGAACTTGATAAAAATAAAGCGAAGGCCATTTTAGAGGCCAAACCACCTAGCAACAAAAAAGAATTGTAAAGGTTTCTAGGCCAAGTAAACTTTTTAAGACGCTTTATTTCTAACTGTGCAGGGCGAATTAAAGTATTTTCGCTGCTCTTAAAGCTAAAAAATTAGGACGAATTCGTCTGGAAAGAAGAACATCAAAAGACTTTTGAAAGCCTGAAGACATATTTATCAAGTCCACTAGTGTTGGTGTCACCAATCCAAGGACGGCCAATGAAAGTGTACGTATCGGCTGAAAAAGAATCAATAGCTGGAATGGTCGCGCAGGAAGACCAATTTGGTGAAGAAAGGGCAATTTACTACTTAAGTAGGCGGTTAACAAAATGTGAATGTAATTACTCTGCTATCGAAAAATTATGTCTTGCATTGTATTTCACATGTACAAAATTAAAGGCTTATTTACGGCCCATAATCGTTTATTTAATTTCTAAAGTAAATTTAGTTAAGTATATGTTCTCTCGCTCTATTTTACACCAAAGGGTAGGTGTTTGGACATTAACTTTATCAGAATTCGAGATACAATATATACCTCAAAAGGCAGTCAAAAATCAGGCTTTGGCTAACTTTCTAGCCGATCATCCATGCCTTGACATGCCTGAAGAAATTGAATTAGAAATCAATTCGTTTGAGCTAAAACCTTGGGTGTTGTATTTCGATGGGTCAAAAACCTCTAAAGGTGCAGGAGTAGGAGTAGCATTGATTAATCCTTTTGGGATTTGCTACAAGTTCGCGTTCATTTTAGACAGGATGTGCACCAACAATCAAGCCGAATATGAAGCCTTAATCGTAGGCCTAGAACTAATGATAGATATGGGAGTAAAAATGTGATCGTTAGGGGCGATTCCCAATTGGTAATTCACCAATTGATTGGTGATTTTAAATGCCAAAGTGATTACATTATAAGTCAATATAAGATCGCCCAAGAATTGTTAGAAGAATTCGACCAAGTAGAACTTCAATATGTTAATAGGATATATAACGACGTGGCAAATGAGTTGGTCCAAATAGCCTCAGGGTACTCAAAGGTTTTGAATTGGAAGTCTACTTGTGAGTATGGAACCATATTGCCCGTGACCCAAAGAAGGGCGAGAAGGATTGAACTTCACCGCATACAAGATGGAGATGTAATGGATTGGAGAACAGAGATTAAAAGGTTCCTTAAAGAACCTAATAGAGAGATTAGTAGGAAAATGAAGCTGTGTTTGCTGAACTATACACTAATAGATGAAGAGTTGTTTAAAAAACGCTCTGATGGTGTATTGCTAAAGTGTGTAAGTTTGCAAGAAGCCAGGACGATCATGGCTGAGGTGCACGAAGGGATATGTTAAGCTCATCAAGCTGACCAAAGGATGAGATGGTTAATTATTAGGAGTGGATATTTTTGGCCAAAGATGGGAGAATTATGTGTTCAATATGCAAAGAGTTGTTTAGCATGCCAAAAGCATGGTCCAATACAAAGTACGCCAGCACGAGAGATGACACCTATTATTAAACCTTGGCCGTTCAAGGGTTGGGCAATAGACCTGATAGGGAAGATTTATCCCCCATCGTCCAAACAACATACTTTTGTCATAGTTGCAACCGACTATTTCACCAAGTGGGTAGAGGCGGTACCTTTGAAAGAGATTACCCAAAAGAATGTCACAGAATTTATCCGTGATCACATCATTTATAGGTTTGAAATTCCACACACGTTGATGATAGATCACGGAATATCTCTCAATGGGGATCAAGTGAACAAATTTTTGAGCGAATTTGGGGTTAAATTAGTAAACTCCACACCATATTACGCTCAATCCAACGGATAAGCAGAATCTTCTAATAAGATTCTAAAAAATATCATCAGAAAGATGATAGATGAAAATGTCAGAAATTGGCACGAATGTCTGGATAAGGCATTATGGGCTTATAGAACATCACCTCGATCAAGTACCAAAATTACTCCTTTCCAACTTACTTATGGACAGGAGGCCATTTTGCCTATGGAAATCAACGTGCAATCGATTAGAGTGTGCTTGCAACATAAGTTAAATGATGATGAGTATACCGAATCACTAGTTCAAAATTTATTGGGGTTGGACGAATTAAAATTGGACGTCCTAGATAGATTGCAAGTTCAAAAACAAAGAATGGCTAAGTTTTATAATAAAAAAGTCATAGCCAAGTCGTTCAGCCTGGGCGAATTAGTTTGGAAGACGATACTCCCTTTAGATAGCAAGGATCCAAAGTACGGGAAGTGGTCATCCAATTGGGAAGGACCATACAAAGTAAACAATGTGTTGTCCAATGGAGCATATCATTTGGGAGATTTAGATGGCACCAAGCACGTGAGATTCATCAACAGCAAATATTTGAAAAAATATGTTCCTTCTTTATGGGAAAGTGAACAGATAAAAGCGTAATTAAAACATGTTGAACGATTGAGGATAAAAAGGTCAGAGCGAAATATGTTCAAATAAATTCCTTTATTATCAAACGTTCATTACAAAGTTGCAAGATACAATTAATAGATACTCTACAAGCTACAATTAAAGTAAGCTAATCTCTTGGTCGATCGCCGAGTTAGAGGGTGGACTGGCCTCGCACCGCCTTCCTAAATGCATCGCTGCAATGGCGGGCAAAGAGGCTGAGAAGCACTCTCAGCAAGCAAGGTGGCCCGCAAGCATCCCAAAAATTGCCTTCCATCATCGAACCCCTTATAAAGAATAAAGAGACGATGGGAAAAACTTTGATGGGAAAAACTTCGTTGTTGGCCAAAAAATATTTCCTATATCTCCCATACTAAAGGTGACATCAAGAAAAGTAGTAAAATGGACGGACCAAACAATCCATTTTTATAGAAGACGAAGGTTTTGGATTGAATGTCAGAATGCCAAACAATGGCAGCAAATTGGTTTCGAAGAAGAGAATGAAAATGAAGATGGAAGATGGAAAGTGCGAAGCATACGTGTATTTATAGGGGGGTGGAGATGAAGAGACAGAATATGAGCAGCCCATTCTGCCTAGTAAATGGAATTAAGTAGCCCAACGTCTTGGGAAAAGAGGTGAAAATATCAAGAAAAAATGTGCAAGATTTTTAGTACAAAGTAGTTAAATGCTTGAAGGATTGGCGATTAAAAGACAAACGTCAAATAAATGCACAAGAAGTTAACATAGATGTTCATTAATGATGTACAAGGTTACAAAGGGAAAGTCAAATGCGAAATTACAAAAAGAAAAAGTTAAGACATTATATGTCTTAATTACAATCCGCTCCATACCGAACGAATTCTTTCCCTAAGTTTTCCCCAGTCCTCGTTCTGCCGAGAGGAAGTGATGTTCAATTCGGCCACAACATCATCATCAACTTCCAACTTCTTGTACTGCTCGACCAAAGACTTAGTTCGCTCAATCTCTTGGGAGGCGTTACACTTTTTATCAGCTATTCTCGCCTTACAGTCGTCCATTTTGGCTTGAAGTTCCTTCATATGAGCAGCCAAACTAGCCATCAAAGAGTTTTCAATCATGACTTCGGAAGAGATTTCTTTCAACTCGTCCTCAGTTTTGTTGATCTCCTAAAGTAAAGACTCTTTTTCAGATACGGCGTGAAGGTATTGAGTACTTTTGGCCTTCAGTTCAACATTCTTGGCCAGCAAGGAGAGGACCTTGGAATGGATAACTTTCAACGTCGCTTTAAAATCAGCAGAAAGATTGAGCGACGGAAGTGTCAGTGCTTGCTCCAACTTCGCATTCAAATGCTTAAGCTTATCCTTATGTCTGGCAGCACTAGCCTTACCAATGTCCATATCCATGAAGGACACGTACTCAAATATCAACCGCTTGAGGAACTTCATATCTTCCTCTAAAGAAGTAGCAGGACGACCAGTTGGAGGAGGGCGAGATGTCTTGACTTGCCCCCAGGAAGCGAACAAGTATTTGATGGAACGCACAATCTTATCAGCATCCTGCAAAGAAAATTGCCAATATTGAAGATTCTCACTACAACGAACAAGATGGAAATAAAAGTGAAGCAAAGATTACCTCATCAATAATCTTGAAAGATGGCATATCCCCAGCCAAGTCTGCCACTTGTGGCTCTAGCATTCGTGAGGACTTCCCCTTGTCTGAGCGAGAAGATGTTACCACAACGGGCAGACTCATAGGAGCATCTGCAGAACTCAAAAGCAACAAATCAGAAACCAATAGTACAAGCAAAGATAAAGTATCAAAAAACTGAATTACCTTCTGTTTCGATATTTGGGGGGTCGACGCCCTGGGAAGAAGGTGGCTCATCCATTAGTTGTGATGAGGATTCTGGGACTGAAGATGTCTCTTTAAGCATAGTCCCTTCATCAGTTGATTTGGATGAAGCAGCCTCAGCGGAGGATGATGGAGCAGTAGCTGCCGACACCAAGGCCTTCAAAGAAGAGGCTGAACTTTTCTGAGAAGTCCAAATAAACCATTAGCACACAGAAAAGTTTCAAGTATGGAAAAGTATGCTTGTGAGTAAACCAATTTAATTACCTTCCTCCTGATGATAAGAGGGGTATCATCATCATCATCAACATCATTCTCCAGAATGGGAGATGCTGAGGCTGGCCGTTTGCGGCTCGGGGTACTTTTGGCTGCAGTAGGCTTGGTAGGGAGAGAAGAAGATGGACGAGCAGACTGTTTAGCGCGACGAGGAGGAGGACTCCGGATGGACAAAGGGATGACTAAAACAGGAGGAGGGGAAGAAATGCTTGGCGGGTCCAGTGAATGAAAGGCACGATCGGCATCAGTCGCAAACAATCTGCGCTTCACTGACGGCCAGAGTTGTTCAAAAAGGGGATGGCATGGCATGGCTAGAATTGAAGGGGGCTAATGAAAAATGGCTCATCAAAAGAAGATTGCGAGCATTTATAACCTCTGCCTCCGCCTTATTAATGATATGGAAGCGATCTATCAAGTTCCTTGAATAGCAAGGAGAAACAGGCCAGGTTTGGCCGAAACCAAGTTGGCGAGCAAAAAATTGGGGAGCATATATTTCTACCTCAGCCTTGGCATTGGTCCCAGTCAAAATATCATGAAATAACTCCCTCCCAGTTAAAAATTGGATCCAAATGAGCAGAGAGGTGTTCGCGCTGTCTATAGTGGAGGGAGGATGCACATAGTCTGGAGTCAAAAAGGGAGGAAAAGGAAAGAAGGAAGGGATTGAATCCAAAGAATAAAAGAATGAAAAAATGTCCCTTCTAGACATATTTACAGGAGCCAGGGGCTCAATGGCTAGCCCATAGCAGCTAGCAGAAGGACGAGAAAATGATGGAGCACCAAACGATGGAAAATAGGATCTCAACCACATTTGAGTGAACCAAAGAGGTCCACTGCCAGTGGGAGATGCACCATTCTTCAATTGAGATTGAAGAGAAGCCACGCCTCTATAGAGAGCAGTCAAAAAGAAAGAACATAAATTCAGAGGCCTACCACGCGCCAATTCGTGTGCTATGGGTAAAGAGCTCAGGGAGGGCTTTATGCTTGGCATACACAAAACATATTTACAAAGCCAAACCAGAAGAAAGGCCACTCGCTCAGTATGGGAAGACTCAGCGCTCGAATGGTTATGAAGGGTTTGCAGGCTTGAATAAGACTCGGTGAGGTTTTTACCAAACTTTGGGGCGCCACTAGAAACCAAGATACCAGGAAAAATGGTATCGCCCAAAGGTGGCAGATTCACTAGGGCCCCAACATCCCTTAAAGTAATGAACATGGGGCCAAGAGGGAAAACAAAGGTATTATACTCAGAAGACCAAAAACTTAAAGCGATCGAAAAAAGTGCTGAATCAAAAGTAGGGGGTTGAAGAGAGATTTCTAACAAATCAGAAATCCTAGCATTATCAAAAAGTGCCTTAGTAGGACCATGGTCCACAAGGCGAGCATACCACCTACGGAAAACTATATCAGATTTAGGCCAAGTGCGAATACCTCTTTCGCGAAGTGGCTCCTGCGGCAGAGAGTTTAAAAATGGAGGGCCATGAGTACAAGGAAACAGCTGGCCCACCGCCGCTTGTTCGACTGCCTCTACATTGTTGAAGAAAGGACCTAGGTAGAACTCATTGAGTTCGACATTGGCAGGTGCGAGAAAGTTCGGAGTTATGTATGGATGATTAAGGAGTTTCTGAAAGTCTTCAAAACTAAAGAAGTCGCCAGATTGAGATTATGAAGTAGCCATTAGGGATGAAATGGAGTTTTTCAGAGTTACGTAGCAGGGAAGCAAAGAGATGAACAGTAAAATTGTGAGAGAAAAGCGCGAAAAAAGTGAGGCGTGATTTAATGGTGCAGTGAAATGGCGTATTTGGGGGTTATAAGGGTTTGCAAAACGTCGCACCTTTTCAAGCTATGGAAGAAAACAATGATTGAAATTTTTGGGAATTTCGAATGTTGCTGGAAACACAAAAGTGAATATGGCAAAATTTAATAATTGGTATTAATTCTACCATATTGGGGGGTAATTGTTGACACATAAAAATTCAGCCCAAATCGAACGGTCCAAGGAATGAAGTCTAATTGGAGGATCCCCAAATCAGATAGCCCAAATAACGAAACCCAATCAGACAATTCAGGATGAAGGCCCAAATAGGGAGGCCCATGAACTCGGTAACACCATCGCCCAAGCTTGCAAGTCGTCCAGGATCTGAGCGAATGGAATGCCATACAGTCGCCCAGAGCTGTTACTCTATTTTCGCCCAAACCTTCGAGTCGCCCAAGGTCTTAGCAAATATGAAGTGTTATGGTTATTAAGAAGCGCAGTTATCAAAGCAGTTATTAAGCAGCCTTATCACGTTCCACGATTCAAAGAATTCAATTGAAGACGGTTGTATGACAAAGAGTAATGGCAGCAGTTAGAAAAGGCAGTTCCATGACAAGTTGGTCATTACGAGGAAAGTGGGCAGTTATAGAACAATCAAGCAATTTTTAGGCGATTGATCACAAAGAGATCATCTAGGGAGTATAAAAGGAAGAAAAGACATAGAGCAAAGAGCCCGAATCAAAAACTCTCGAACAGAGAACATGTAACTTTAAATTTTTTAGTTTAGATTTAAACACTTCTTTCACAGTAACTCGTGTGCTTGCGCCCCTTGGAGGCATTCTGTTTTTACTTTTCGATTGTAAAGTCATCCATCGCCAATAAAAAACGCCCCCTTTTTGGGACTTTGTCTCAAGAGGTTTGTCCCTTACACAATCGTCTGATCCCTTTTTAATTGTTAGCGACTAACCTGCGCGAAACAACAACATTGGAAGAGGATCGACGTCAAGGGGAGAGGATCGACATCATTGCAAGAGAGCGGCGTTGACTGTGAGATCGACATCATTGCATGATCTCTGCCCAGGAGAGCCATGCACCCTTAGCCGAGGATCGAAAAAGCTACTGGAAGAAGAGATTAAATTGCTAGAATATGTCTCATGGTGGCACTGTGACGTCGCTACTCTGTCAGAAGAAGAGGGAACGTCGTTGGAACACATCGCTGTGACGCACTCTGTGCGCTACAGTCGATTGGATCTAGTTTTAGATGTGTGCGATGATGTTGTTACAGTTACAAATCAAAGGAATTTGGTTTTGGATAGAGCCACAGACTTCATATAGTAGATGGGATCTGGTGAGGTGGTGGTGGTGTGTGGTTGTGGTGGTGGGTGAGATGGTGGTGATGTTTTGGCGGTTGTGACTGCGATGGTGTGGAAGTGTGGGTTGAAGAGTGTTTGCGACCAATTATTTAGTTGTTGTGACCAACTAATTGGTTAATTTTTGATTAATAATTAACATGTGATCTAAAAAATGTGTGATTGTGATTAAATTTGGAATCGCAACTTGGATTTGGTAAGTTATTACCAACAAATTCAATAATTTGTGAAGGAGGTGATGACTCTGGATTTAATAATTTGATAGCTATAATGCTTGTGGTGGTGTTTTTGCTTTTGAAGGGGGCTACTTATTCAATGATTTTGTTGGTGGTTTTGCAAATGGGGGCAGTGGTGTTGGCCACCTACCATGTTTCCAAGTCATGGGTCACAATCCACAATTTGTGATGAAAAGTCTCAAGTCACATTTTCATTTTGCATTGGTTATAGATAAATGCAAATAAGTCATAGGTCACGTGTCATTTTGCATAAGTCATCGATTAATATAAATATGTCACAAATCAAATAGAACTTGTCATAGTCATACTTCACTAGTGACATGTCATATTGTACATGTCATGGATCAAATAGAATTGGTCATGGATTACTAATTTATGTTGGTTATAGCTTATAGATTATAGGTTAGAGTTCAAGACATGAGCCATCATTCACAGGTCAAATGTCATATTGTATAGGTCACATATTAATGTCAACGAGTCACATATCACTTTATATAGTTAACGGATAAATTTCTAAAATTCACATATCTAAGAGAATTTGTCACAAGCCATTGGATCAATATCACAAATAACTTATCAATGTCCATAGAGTCACATGTCATATCTCAAAGTGCATATGTCACAGGTCACAAATTCAAGAGATTTGGTCATATGAAATTGATTTCTCCGACACCTCGATTCTCCAAATTGGTCACAAATATAATTAACCAGATTTCGACAGTAAGCATTGAACTTATTTGCTCCGGTGAGTACTCTGTAAACTTCACCAGGTACTGTTTTTCAATTCAATTTTAAAAAATAGTTAAATTATACAAGCACCATTGAGTCGTCGCTGAAGAAGATGACTAGTCGTCGGTGATGCTCAATCGATTTTCTCCAACTATTGTTGTGTTTCTCCTTCTATCACTAATAAATGAGCTGGCGATGCTCATTCACCGTTGAGTTACGATTAGTTCGCTTTGGAAGAAGTTGTCGGTGAGATGGATGTCGACGGGTAGATATTAGCATTGAATGGATGCCGACGACTATGAGCGGGGATGGTGGCGGGTAAGTGTGCAATGATGGATTTGGGGTGGGAGCGATTGTTTGGTTGGATGGGTGCGAGTACTTTAATTTAATTTGATAATATTATTATTGAAAATTAAAATATTGAATTAGCAACTGACTTTGGAAATTTTTAAACATAATTACCTAAGTTATGGTTTTTTCCCGTATAATAATGCTTTAATTTTTTGATAGCACAAAAATTATCCTTCCCCCTTTACATATTCCGTGAGCTTGAGGAGAAAGAAAATTGGAAGTTTGTTATCAATTACTCCTTTAATCTCAAATCAATTAAGGTCAAGTGTCAAATTTCAAACCAAAATTCTGGAATAGAAACGCATTATTAACATTTAGCGTTTGTTTGCTGCAGCTTATTTGAAAATTATTTTTTCTTAAACCCATTTTTTTTTTATACGTGAATCCATAACTCTGCCCTTCTTTTATAACTAGTCATTCTTAGAAAAAAAAATCACTTCAAAATAATCTCTTCCAAGCAAATTCTTAATATTAACAATGAAAAAAATTAGCGGTTTTAAATTTTTTATTTTTTGACCCGAATTTGAAATAGATTTAAATAAAATCCCAACTTGTTTAAAGTCATCTCCAACACTGCACCAAAACTTCTACCAAACTAAAATTCTTCTTCAACCATTACACCAAAACTTGCACCAAATGAACAATGTTTTATTATTTTATCATTCTTTAGATTTTTGACAATGTATTTATTTAAAAAATTTATTTATTTATTTATTTATTTTATAATTATATAAATTACTAAATCATAACTTCGTTAAATTAACAAATTTAAATTGACAAAAATAATTGATTATATTATTAATTTATGATAAACAATTACGTTAATTTTACAGAAATAATAAACTTTAATAATATAAACTTTATGTTAAATTAAACTTTAAACGTAAATTTTACGAATTAAACTTTACGTTAAATTAACAATTACGTTAATTATTATTGACTATATTATTAAAAATAATAAACTTTAATAATATCATTAATAGTGTAATTAATTATCACCATCATCATCATCATCATTATTATTATAGAACGAAAATGACACAAATACCCTTAACTATTATCTTTGAAAAATGAAAAATAAGGACAAAACGAACATTATACCATTTGGTGCAAAAAATGGTGTAATGATTAGTGTTGCACCAAATATTGTGCAACACTATTCATGTTGCACCATTTTGCATCAAAATTTGCCTCGGAGATGTACTAAGTGTAGGATGTGAATCTGCCTTAAAATAATACGGTAACAAGAATACATCTCTGCATACGAACACAAAGACATGACAACCAGTATGATTAAATTTGGTTTATGTTCCATCATATTTTAATGGAAGTAATTTTTATGAAAGAATAGGAAGTCTCTTTGAATTATGTTAATATTATATTTATGGAAGACTTTTGATCCCATTAATTTTCATTTCATTCTATTACATTTTTCTCTCTTATTTTCAATCACATAATTTTTCATAAAATAATATTACACATAAATAAAAAACTTTTCATTTTTTTTCAACCACTTATTTTTAAAAAAAATATTATATCACCCATTTTCTTTTCACAAAATGGGAGCCAAACGCGGCTAAATATATATGATAGAGTCGTTTAAAAATGATCTTCTGCCTGACATTATGAGCTTGTTTGGGCCCAATTTTTTCACTCAAAAAATTGATTTTTTGACCGTTATTTCACTATTCCAGCCGTCATATTTGACTTCTTCTTTTACAGGTGGATCCCACTTTTTTCTTAACGGTCAAAAAATCAATTCTCAAAATCACTTTCGAACAGGCTCTATATTCGATTATAAATAGATGGATTTGAGACCAGGAGGTGGACTTCAGATCTTAATTTCAATTCAATTATTGTTCTACTAACAAAGCACGCACGGGCCCACCATACGACCTTTTTCAATACAGCCGACGCATCTCCTTTTAAGCCATTTTACTTTGGGTAACTAATATCGCGTTTGATTTGTCGTTTTTTCTGTCGCTTTTTATTTTTAATTTTCGAAAATGTTCAAAAACGTGTTTGATTTGCTGTTTTCAAAAATGCATTTCTGAAAACAAAAAAGAAAAATTTATAACTGAAAACTCAAAATCATAGTCAAAAAACTCAAACACACGGAAAATGCTCAAAATATGACCTTTTTTTTTTTTTTTTTACCTAGGGATACTCAATGGTACTTTTAAAATAAAATATTGTAATCTAATACAATTTAGTAAAGTATAATAATTTTAAAACCCACAACATTTTTCAATTTTCATTATTTTTTTCCGTTGATCAAAATTTGAAAGAACTATTATTTCCTTTTTTACTGTCCAAGTGACAGCAAAATACATCCAAAATGATGAATGACAGATTAGCTATTTTCTTTACAACGATTCCTATTTTTGGTCTATAAATTTATTATTTTATTTTTGTAGCAAAAAAAAATAGTAAATTCACCAGGTTTAAAATATATATTATCTGATAATATATTAGAATAAATTATTATATTTTACTAAATAATCAAATTAATTGAATAAATGTCATAAAACAATTTCTAAAATTTTATTATTTATTATTTTATTTTTATAGCAAGGAAAAATAGTAAATTTACCAAATTTAAAATATATATCATCTGCTAATATATTCGAATAAAATTATTATGTTTTACTAAATAATCAAATTAATTGAATAAATGTCATAAAATAATTTCTAAAAATTTATTATTTATTATTTTATTTTTGTAGTAAGAACAAATAGTAAATTCACCAAATTTAAAATATATATTATGTGCTAATATATTAGGATAAACTTATTTTTGTTTTACTAAATAATCAAATTAATTGAATAAATATCATAAAACAATTTCTAAAAATTTTAAACTAAACGCATTTTTTAGTTTTCCGTTTTGAGAAATCATTTTTCAAAATGACAAACTATACACGTTTTCTATAATTCGAAAATAGTCCATCAAAACAGAAAACTAAAAATGAAATCAAAACTAAAAACAGAAAACGAAAACGGAAACGGCAAACCAAACGCACCCCAAGAAATCTCATATTTTGAAATTGAAAGTAGACTCCCCACTCTTACTACATATATATTTAGCCCTTGTCAGGTGGCCATTATTTATAAAAACTAATTTTTTGAATGGAAATTTTTAGGAAAATGTGTGATTAAAAAATAGAGAAATTTTTTAAATTTATGTGTAAAATATTTTATTGTATGAATGAGTGATTGAAGATAAGAACGTAGAGAAAAGAGTTCTTCTTAAAGTCCCATATCTCCTTTTTGGCCTTTGTCTACTTTCCAGCTTGCTCACTCCCTTCCCAGTAAGACCTCTACTTGAGCCTACTCTAGGATGAGAGTTGCAAGGAATAGGATTTCTGCCTTTCTCCCATTGGTTAACAACTATTATTTCCTAAAAATAAATTACAAAACCAAAGTTGCAACTACTTACAAAGGCTTACAATTGATTTTTGAAACACAAAGAAAGTCAAATAAAGCCACGGTGTCATAAAAACTTCACACAAATGTTGAACCAAAACCTCAAATTAAAATATAGTTCCATTTCAATTTAAATAGATCGACAAATTTAACTGCAATTAATAACTTACGGACACTGATCATGACGAATATCTGCGAAAATTACATAAAATGACGATTATATGAATAATCATGACATTATGAACCTAGAAAATCAAGTCTACTTCTATGATTAGGAGTGGGTAGAACAAATGGCTCTTACACTCAGCTCCTTAAGGAACGTTCTAATCCACTTCGCTGGAGATGTAAATGAGCCAAGGATCGTGGCTCGGGTGCAGCTTGAGCAAAAAATAGCTCGGACTTTTTTGGGCCGAATTTAGTCGAGCCGAATCAAAAATCGAGACTAGGCTTGAGCTTTAAACTTGGGCCTTGCTAAGCAGAGCTTAAGCCGGCTCAATTTTTTTGTATAAAATATGATTTGTAGTGATGCAGGTAGGCAGCTGTTTTACGAAGCAGGCCAGTAGCAGCCTACTTTAGGAAACAATCGCCTACTCCTTGAAGCATATAGCTGGACCTATGACAAACTGGTCATTTTGGCCTGCGACCTGTGTGGCTCGGCTTAGGTTGTTGTCCAAAAATGAGGCTCGACCTGAGCCATAAGTCGGCTTGGACTTTTTAAGGGTCGAGCCTTAGGTCGTCTGAGTCAAATTGACATCTCTACACTTTGCTAATTCTAGTCTCAAGGCCTCATCTAAAGTATCAAATCATGATGTCTTCTGGTAGTCAATAACATTGAGTTGAACTAAGAACAAGAAGGGGGCTATGTGAAACTTTTCCTAGTTCTTGGTTGGAATGAAGTAGACCAAAAATTGGAACAAATTGATTCTAGCCATTCCCGTCTTCACTATGGGGTCTGTCCAATCAATGGTTAATACTCTACCATCAAGTAGAAAAGTTTACACTCGTTCACTAATTATGAAGTTTTTACAAGCCTTCCAATGGTCCTATCGAGATATGCCAAGCTTGGACCAAAATGTCTTCATCTCTTCTCTAGATACCTTTTGTTTAACCGACAATTTATTTCACTATGGATTTGGAAATGATTTAGGTCTGAGCTCAATCAAACTTTGACCATACCCTCTAAAATTTTCAATCAACAGTAGTCTTACACTTGAAGGGAGGAAAATGCTCAGTCCTCAGATCAATTTTGGAATCTAGGTCGGATGCCTTATAGTATTATTCTATATCTGGAAAAATTGAAAGAAATATAACATAATTCGAATTGAGATAATGGTTGAGCCTATTCCTGTTGGAAATTGGTTGAGGACCAATTTGCATATGAATGAGAAATTCGGTCCTATTTGAAGGAAATTAAAATTTGGTTCACCTACCACCCTTTAACTTCTATGTATAGGACCATTTGGATATTTATTTTGATTATCATAAAAATTATTTTTTCATGTCATGTTGCATAAAACACTTTATAAAAGTGATTTCATTTTGCATCAAAATCATGGTCATGGTAGAGAGGGAATTCTGTTCGAGTTCGTTGGTCGAAGCCTTTTGGAGTGCTCCTATGACTTGACGTGGTCGTTGTATCTTAGGAAATAATTGTCGAAAAATCGTTAGCACCAACGCTTGTCTCAGCCAAAAATCCATCAATTGCATTCTCTTGTTTCATTTTCTGATTTCTTTTATTATACTTTGATTTCAGAAATTGATTAACATTGTTTACATGTTTATGTTGTGAGATTTGATCCAAAGAATGATTTGTTTTCGTTCAAAAATCGAAATGGATGAATCCATATTGATACGTTCAGATTCGGTAAGTTAGTGTTTTGCTTCTCAAATCCATTTCGTTAAGTCGAAATTACGTTTCAAATTTACGCAAATAAACATCATGATTTTTGTGAATATAATATGCACAACTATCGGTAAAATTCCCAACAATCTTAAGATGAATTTTATATTTTCGTGCATCCTATATTCATGTTCAAAGAAATTTTGTTTTTGGCAATTTATTTCTAGCACCTTCTCCGTCGTATGAGTGTTGTCCAATGTCAAAAGATGTTTGGGCCAAAAGGTTAATTGCAACTTGTGAATGAATTCATTGGTTGATCATGGTGTGTATATATATATATATATATTGAAAAATTGCACCAAAATTTTAAACCATAATTAATTTGGGTAAGAATCAGTTTCTTCCGACCCATGTGAACACTGGAATGCCTTGCTGAATTATTATGGAATAGTGTGTCTGTTCACTTTTAAGTTTCTGTAACCGCCTCGATTTCACAATGGAACGGTTTTGTACGTGCTTAAGATGACAAATTGTGAATTTAGTGGTGTCTTGTACATTTTATATGATGCTTTACGTGATATTAAATATATCAGTAATTTCATTTCCATCAAAATAATATTGAATATGTTCTGATTGGAAAGAACTTGTATGTTCTGCAAATTGCCAAGTTGCCAACCGCTATTGTGTAATTAATGCATGTGTTTTGTTGAAGAAAATAATAATCTCATGCACTAGTGTGTATCTTTTCTAATTGTTGCCATGGTTGAATGGTAAAAAATGGTGGCTATGAAAAATGTATCATAGAAACCAATTTTGTTTGCTATGTAGGCAGTAAACGGTTTCCAACTAAAAGTTAATTACAATGCACGCCTTTCATATACATGAATTGGTTCCTGTTGATCGTTAATTGTGAATTTAATCATGTTGTAACTGTCATGAAATTATACACGAATTTCCATAACTGAAAGTTGGAAATGAATATCTATGAATTAATTTGGAAGTGGTAAGGACTCCAAATTATTGCATGTGATATAAAGATTGATTAAATATATTTTTAACGCAATTCATGTTGGAGGTTAAATTCTGACCATTAATATTGAAATTATGGAATACGTGTAACTTTTCATTTTAAATGCAATGAAAAATAGTTCGTGGTGGCTTTTGATTAATTTTTCATTGGAATAAAATAAAAAAGTGGATATGGAATGTGATATTATAATGTCATTTGTATAAACGTGAATTCGAAATAATGAATTCATTTGATGAATCAATACAAGAGTTTGGATATGCAAATCTATTATATGCATATACAGTAAGTTGCAAATACCGTAAGATGCAAATACGGTGGGTCGCATATCTGGTAAGCGGCATATACGGTAAAATACAAATACGGTGGGTCACATATATTGTAAGCGGTATATACAGTAAGCTGTTACGGTATGTTGTTGCAAATACGACAAAGTTGCAAATACGGTAAACTGTTGCAAATTCGGCATGTTTTTGCAAATACGGTACATCACATATACGGTATGCATAAATCCAATATCTAAATTTCATATATGGTATATGTCTATCCGATATTGATTTGAAAATTATAGTAACCTTAATTTATGATGATAGCCTCAATTAATTCTATGAAATTAAATGAGATTATTTATGCAAAATTATAGTTGCATAAGAGTATGACAAAATGTGGTTTTGTCCTAATTATTTTAAAGTGAAAATTACTTGCCCAATTATTGGAATATGAAAATATTTTATAGAGCATAAATGATGTCTATAGTTGGAAGTGGTGCCTGAAATCCTTAAAAATAATGATTATATAATGACGTTCATTTGTAAAGGATAAAAACTATATTATGCAAAAATTCTGAAGAATATTATGAAATATTCAATGAATAATTTTAAGAGGTGTGTCCTCTTGTAAGGTTGTGTTGTTTGCAAACACAACTTTTCAACTGATGGTTAATTAATTCATTCAAATGTGAATATGGTGAATAAGGTGAAATGTATCTTATTATTTGATGTGAATAATATTATTTGTAAAATGTCACAAATGTGAAAGTTGCACATGTTTGAAGATGCTTAATCTTCTTCATTGTTGAATTCGATTTCACTTGTGGAACCAATTAAGTTGGTTTATGCTAGAAAAATCGTTGTTGGTCTAGTGACGACCTTAAAGATGAGCTTGATTTAATTTGGATGATCAAATTAATGTGGTTGATTGAAGTACAATTTCGAAAGGAAAATAATTTTTCATTCATGTGAATTAATGACCACTAGTTTGAAAGTACTTAGACTTTCACTAGGCATCCGATACGGATATTATCTAAGTGATAAATGGATTGAATTATGAAAGAGTTGATAAACTCTGAGTTCAAGAATAATCCAAAAATGTGGGAGTTATCATAAATGCTTGAGAACTTATGTGAAAAGTTCAAGTCGTGTGGATACAACACTACTACTTGGATATATAACCCTAATTTAGAAATTGAGGGGATAACTTAGTTTAAAGTTTCACTTTCCTGTACCTTTCAATATAATGAAAGAGACACAATATGAGTTATGGAAATGTCATCCTCTTTCTTACCAGCACTTAAAAATGTGGGGGTGTTTAGCAAATGTTGAGGTTCCTAAGCCTAAAACAAATAAAGATTGGTCTCAAAACGATTGATTGTATATTTATTGGATACACCAATAATAGTAATGCATGTCGTTTCCTTGAACACAAATCACATGTACACGAGGGTACCATAATTGAGTCAAATAATGCGATATTCTTTGAGAATGTGTTTCCTTGCAAAGACAAGGAAAATGTGAGTTTGAATAAAAGAATATATGAAACTACAAATGGGTTGTAAAATGAGGAAGAACTAAGGCGTAGTAAGAGGGCTAGAATGTCCACTTCATTTGGTTAAGATTTTCTAACATATATGGTAGAAAATGACCCAAAGACTTCTAAAGAAGCAATGTCTATTTTGAAAGCACTGCATTGGAAGAAAGCTATCAATAATGAGATAAATTCCATAATGCAAATTCATACATGGGAATCGGTAGATATACCTCATGGAAATAAGTCTTTAGGGTGTAAATGGATTAAAATCGGATGGATCTATTGACAAATATAAGGCTAGATTGGTTGCCAACGGATATAGGTAAGAAGAAGGATTTGACTTCTTTACCTACTTATCCCCGACTAGAATCACTTCGATAAGGTTATTAATTGCAATTACGGCAATAGATAACCTTGAGATTCACGAAATGGATGTGAAACTGGGATTCCTAAACGATGAGTTAGAAGAAGAGATATACTTGGAGCAACCTGAAGGTGTCTCCATGTGAAAGCCATAAAGTTTGTAAACTTGTTAAATCCTTATATGGATTGAGACAAGCTCCTAAGCAATGACACCAAAAGTTTGACAAAACGATGTTGTCAAACGAGTTCAATATAAATGAATGCGACAAGTGTGTATACGTGAAAAATTCACCAAATGCATATGTGATTGTGTGTCTATATGCAAACAATATGTTGGTGATGGGCAATAGTCGCGAAGTGGTGCTAAATGCCAAGAAAATGCTTACGAAGTATTACGACATAAAAGACATGGGTGTGACAGATGTAATACTAGGGATAAAAATCTCTAGAACATTGGAATGAATTTTACTTTCCTAATCTCAATATGTTGAGAAAATATTTAAAAAGTTTGAAGTATTAGAGAAAAGGTCGGTAAAAATCCTATTGACATAAGTCTTCACTTGATCAAAATAAGGGTGAAAGCGTGTCACAACTGAGATATTCACAAGTAATTGGCATTATAATGTATATTAAGAGCTGTATCCGATCGGATAATGTTTTTTCTGTGATAAACTTAGTAGATTTATGAGTAATTCAGAGCATGATTATTGGGCAGCATTGACAGGGTTTCTTAGGTATTTGAAATATACCATGACCAATGGTTTACATTTCACAAGATATCCTGTAGTGTTGGAAGGATATTGTGATGTGATGGTATACACTAAGCCTATGGATGAAAAAGGATTAAAGCCCTAAAGTGGATGAAATGGGATGAAAGTCGATCATGACGGTTATTTGGATATACAAGAATAATTGGAATATTAGAGAATATTTATAAAGTTCAAATGCATTGCAATGCTTTAATGATGATATTGAATACCTATGTATGAAATCTACCAATAAATACGATAAACTAGTGTAATGGTTTTATAGAAGTCCTCCAATATTATTTGGAATTGATAAAGCTGTAGATAAAGCTAATGAGAAGCATGTAGTTTCATGAGAGGATTTCTTAGTTGGTGACAATGTGTATCTATCAAATGAATCGATCATTGGCTAGCTAAATTTGAAAAGATACTAAGCAGTTGATCTCATTGGTGTAAACTTTTGGATCCATTTATATATTTTTACCAAGAGATCAAGTATACTATATATCGAAGGGAATGAGATTAAGCCCACTAATGAGTCCTTATGATGTAACCCTACCATTTTGACTGGAGATCCCAAAATCTTAGTTCAAAGGGACAATTAAGTTATGAGGATTTCATGAAGCACTTAGGAAACTAATTTCTTAACTCATTCCTATGATATCAAAGTGCTTTCTGCAGAGTGGTTGGAGGATAAAATTAGCTTTTAATGATTCCTATATCTTGATTAAGTTAAGTGGAGTAGGACAAAATACTCTTAATAGGAGATCACCTATGTAAGCGTGAAGTGAGGCCACTTCAATGAAAATTATTCAAGGCTTGAATTCTGTAAATACTTACAGAACCAAGATAGGTTCAGAGCCAAAATGAACCAAGTCATGAAAACCATAATCGGTTTATGGGAGACATTGTGTAAGTACTATTGTCTTGGTTTACACCAAAGGTTGATGGTTCAAGAACATCGCGTTCATCAATTAGCTAGTAAATCCGATGGTATTTTACAAAGGAAAGTTCAAAGCCAGAGGCTACCTTACTTGGTGCAGTGTTTTCCGCTCTCTCTACTAGTGTTTGCATTATCATTTGCTTATGTGGAATTTCCATTCATGTAGGGGATTGTTGGAAACTGGTTGAGTAATAATTTGTAAATGAATGAGAAATTCGGTCTTATTTGAAGGAAATTAAAATTTGGGGTGCGTCCCTTCATCCACCACCCTTCAACTCCTATATATAGGACCATTTGGATATTTATTTCGATCATTATATAAATTATTCTTTCATGTCATGTTACATAAAACAATTTATAGAAGTGATTTCATTTTGCATCAAATCATGGTCATGGTAGAGAGGGAACTTCGTTCGAGTTCTTTGGTCGAAGCCATTTGCAGTGCTTCTAAGGCTTGACGTGGTTGTTGTATCTTGGGAGATGATTGTTGAAAATTCGTTAGCACCGATGCGGGACAAATTCATCTTAAGAAAAAAGTGTCCATCACTTGCGACGGCCAAAAATCCATCACTTGCATTCTCTTGTTTCGTTTTTTGATTTCTTTTATTATACTTTGATTTTAGAAACTGATTAACATTGTTTACATATTTATGTTGTGAGGTTCGATCCAAAGAATGATTTGCTTTCATTCAAGAATCGAAAAAGATGAATCCATATTGATACGTTCAAATTCGGTAAGTTACTGTTGTGCTTCTCAAATCCATTTTGGTAAGTCGAAATTACGTTTCAATTTTACGCAAATAAATGACATAATTTTTGTGAATATAATATGTACAATTATCGGTGAAATTTCCAACAATTCCTACCTTGGAAGGCGGGCCATATGGTTGTAAAGGTAGTGAGCACCTCGAGAGCTTTCTCGTAACCCATCTGGAATATTAATATTAGGCTAGGCTACTACTAGGTCTATTTTAATTAAGTGAAAATAGTACATGGTTGAGCCTGAATCTATTGTCACTTTCAATCGAGTTACTCTTCGTCGCTCGCTTACCTTTCTTTGCATCTTAAAAATTTGTTGGGAAGAGCCGCAACAAACAATTATGGCTCATCCAATCCTGTTTTCCGTCCTGAAAATAGAGTTCAATAGAGTTGTGTATCAATGTTTTGAAATCCGGACTGGAAATTGACCCAAAAATCTGAAAGGGTCAAGAATTAGAGGGTCGAACCAAGGTTGAACCGCGATAGAATCGGAACCTAAAAAAAAGAAGATAAATAAATGTATTTTCAAACAGAAAATGATAGTATAATATTGTTAATTAAAATATTTGAAGAGCTTTGTAATTTTATTAATTAAAACAAGATTGAAAAATAATTAATTACTCAATAAAATAAATAATAAAAAATCATGAGGGATACGATTTGTATTTACTAATTATTAATTAGAGAAGAACAAAGTTAAAAAAAATATATTGGAATGAGATTTCTCTACAGCCACCAAAGGCAAACTGACTTGTCCCACATCGAAATCCAAGCAAAAATCCACTGAAAAGTCACCCTATATTTATCCCACATTGAATGCAAAAAGGATTAGTACAAAAAAGTCACTCTATAAAAGGGTGGGTCATTACTTTATAGGGCTAGTGTTTGGCCTCTTTCAATTATAATAGGTTGAGATGTTAAAAGTTTAACTTTTATACATATATAAATACAAACCGTCAAAGCCGGTTAAATCTGGCACCGAGCTTTCGGGTTAACGATTAAATTGTTCAATTGATCGGTTTTTTTATCCTGTTTCAAGAAAGTGGGTTTTGGGAATGAACTGAATCGAAATTTTGAATGGTTTGCAGGTTTCTTGGTTGAACCGACCGGTCTAGTCTGATTTTAAAAACATTGTTGTGTATACAAGGCTCTAGCTACATTCGAGCAAGCTATATGTTTATGTCCATCCTAACTAGCAATACATAATGTTATCTATTTTAAAAAGATATACGCCAGTCTATTTTATAGATATATTTTTTAAAATAAATAATTTAAAAGAATGGAATGCATCTAAGAAATATAAATGTCACTACCATTTACAACAAACGAGCAATTATTGGATGGAATTTTGATAAATGTGGCGAATATCGAAGGACTAAATCGATAATAAACCCAAACTTGAAGGGCCAATTACCTGATTTTGAAATACTCTAATACAGAGTCATTCAAGAGAGAAACAGTTGGTTAGTGTTGATGACTACACTTTAACACTATCTTCCCTTCACAACTAGAAAGTGTTGTCGACTGGCTTCATGTTTCAAACTCTGCCCAATTCGATGCGCATCAGAGGCCGAATGCCAAATGCTTTTTAACCCCATTGCTCCTTGTTATGAATTGATCGCAAGATAATGACAATAATAAGAACATCGATATTTATATGGAAACCCAAAATGGGAAAAATTATAGGCAAATGAGGAGAAATTCACTATAATCAATAGTAATGTGTTTACAACAAGATCTCAATATTCTCAATTAAGATCTAAAACTCTCAAGATGTTTTATGAATTTTATAGTAGCAATACAAATCGTGACTTATATATACAAACCCTATAAATCAAGTTGTAAATAAATATGAGTCAAAAAAACTATCAAAACGTGAAACGGGCATGGGCCTGATAACCCTGTGGCTAGAGCGATAGGCGAGCCATAGCTATGCCACTGGAGCTCTAGGAGAGCGATAAGTCTCTATAGAAAATATACTGGAATTGCTCGAGCAACAGGCTAGGGAAAATGCGGCGACTTTTCATTACGATCTATAATTTTGATATCTTCAAGACCACTTCAACAAAAACTTCAATACCTATTAGAATTTGGGTCAAATTACAATCCTTAAACCAAATTACAATATAAGAAATTTCAAAACACATCTCCAAAGTAAACATCACTCATTCTCTTCCAAACAAGCCTCCAATGGGTTAAATCAATGACAAATACCAATTAAGTTCAAGCAATATTCAAATTTAGTAATGAGAAGTGGTTTTGTCATCATAAGAGTAGGATTATCCTTGGTAACAACTTTGCTCAAACAATATTATCACGAGTAATCACATTACACATAAAATGATACCTCACATTAACGTGCTTAGTCATCTCATGGAATATCTGATCTTTAGTCAAGAAAATAGCACACTAACTATCACAATATGCTGAAAAATCTGCAAGTCTTTACTAATTTCACCAATAAATCCTTTCAACCACATAGCCTCGTTACATGCCTTTGTAATGGCCATATACTATGCCTCTGTTGTAGATAAAGTTACTGTATTTTGCAAGTAGTTTTCCAGCTGATAACACAATCCCGAAGGATAAACACATATCCTGTAAGTGATTTCCTCTTATCAAGATCCCCTGTATAATCTAAATCTACATACCAATGATTCCATCTGTATATCTATCAAAATGCAAACAAGCATTAGTAGATCCCCTTAAGTATCTGAATAGTCATTGCACTGCTCTTCAATGTTCCTTGCCAAGATTTGTCATGTACATACTAACTGAACTAACTACATGTGTCAAATTTGGTCTTGTATAAACCATAATATACATAAGCGAAGTAATTGCATTGGAATAAAGAACTCGAGACGTATAATCAATATCTTCATCCAATTGAGGATACAATCTAGATGATAATTTAAAGTAGGTAGCTAAGGGAGTACTAACAGCCTTAGTATTCAGCATATTAAATCTTTGAAGACTTTCTCAACGTACCCATTCCGACTTAAGTACAATCTGTTAGCCTTTCTATCTTTCAAAATTTTCATACCAATAATTTTCTTTGCTGCACCAAAATCTTTCATCTTAAATTCCATACTAAGTTGAAACTTCATCTTTCTAACCATCAATTTATCCTTGGATGCTATGAGCATATCATCAACATATACTAACGAATATGTGATCGATCCACCATCTTCGTTTTTTAAGTACACACAACTATCATAATTATTTCTAATGAAGCTATGAGTAGTCATGAATGAATTGAACATTTTATACCACTAGCTTGGTAAATGCTTCAGTCCATACAAGGACTTTTTCAATAAACACACGGTCATCCTTTCCAAAAACTTTGAAACCCTCTAGTTGTTGTATGTAAATGTGCTCCCCAAGTTCTCAATGCAAAAAAGTTTATCTTGACATCAGTTTAATCGAACTCCAAATCATTCTTTGCCACTGTCTCCAATAAAGCCTGAATTGAACTATGATGTACAACTTGTAAGAACATATTTGCGAAGTTAACACCTGGAATCTGATTGTAGCCATTTTCTATCAATCTAACCTTATATATAATATCTTCGATCTTTGATGTCCTTTCATTCCTTTTGAATACTCGCTTGCAGCGAACAACCTTTTTATCCTTTGGTAATTTTATCAAGTCCCAAGTATTTTTTTATTCAATGACTCCACCTTTTCATACATAGCAATCAACCATCAATTAGAATCACTGCAACTGACAGCCTTTGTATATGTGGCATGCTCATCTGTGGAATTAATATTTTCAGCCATACTCAATGCATAAGCTACCCAATCTGCTTCTCCATACTTCTGTGGAGGTCTAATATGTCTATGAGGTCTATCCTTAGCAATTGAATACTATAGTGTTACTAGTGGAATTAACAAAGTAGGCAAAATATTACTGTCTATCAAATCTGAAATAGATTGATCTGTAGTATAATGTTTATCCCCTGGACTAACTTTCCGCTCTACCTAAGTTGAATGCTTATTTTCCTCAATTTTATCAGAATCCCCACGAAGTGAACCATGAACCATAACAAGTTTATCAAATACTATATCTCTACTAACCATCACATTTCATGTCTCAGAACATCATAATTTATACCCCATTCACACCTGATTTATATCCAGGAAAGACGCTTTTTAGACCTATGTTCCAATTTTTCATTATTCACATGAGCATAAGCAGGATACTCAAATATTTTAAAATCAAAATAACAAGAAATTTTATCAGACTATATCTCTTCTAATGTCTTTTTCTCAATGACAGTTGAGGGTGAGCGATTAATCAAAAAATAAGTTGTAGTAGCAACTTCAGCCCAACAAGTCTTAGGCAATTTAGAATTTGAAAGCATTCAACGAACATTTTCTATCCAAGTTCTGTTCATCCGTTCTACCACGCCACTCTGTCAAGGAGTTCCAGGTCTTGTCAAGTGTCTCAAGATGCTTTCAACCCTACAAAAGCTATTAAATTAATTTGAATAAAATTCCAACCCATTATCTATGTAAGTAATTTGATGTGAAGTCACATAATAACGGAGACTATGAAAGCCACAAAAATTGTAGAACCCAAGAAAACCAAATTTAATCCTGATTTGTATACTTGAATCAAGAACAATGAATCAAGTAGCCCTGTAATACAAGAATTGAAGGACCTCTTGATTATGCAATTCGTAATTCGCACCTGAAGTTTGGACGCCACAAGATTACTCTAGATAAATTCGAAATTGTTCAAAGAAGAACAAAGAATTGAAAGCAAGAAATTGTCACTCTTTTATCTCTCTCAATAATGTTAAAAGTTGTTTAATTAATGGAATGATATTATGATAATATATTTATACTAGCTCAAAAATCTAGTGAAAAACGGAAAACAATAATAAAAGATTACAAGAATTTTACCTAAATTAGAATTCTAACAAAATAGGAAATTCGCATAAAAAGGAAACTTTCGCCAAAAT
>NC_036247.1:11404273-11405669 GCF_002742605.1 Olea europaea var. sylvestris | reverse complement strand
ATTGATTTGCTAAGACAAGATGCAATTGTTAAGACGAGATGAAAAGGTTATGTGCTTAGCCCATAGGTAATAGAATTACATAGGACAGCAAAGCTTTAGAACTTACAATAGCTAAGCTGTCAAAGTACTCGTAGGATTTTCTCCCGTGTACACCAAAGCTATACACAATCTTTTTCTGTTAATTTACCATCAGCTCAGTCTTCTGGAGCCATATATCCTCTGCTTATTTGCAAATTTGACAATTTAAGGATGGAGTCTGGAGTTCAGGAGGACATTACTTGCTTTAATGTCTCAATGAACGATTCTGGTTTTCATGGTGGTACACCTATCCTTCTACTGTCTCTATAATTATCTCAAATCTCTTCTCCCACTCTATTGCTTGCCCTCTGTTTGTTTCTGTCAAATTCAACATAGTAGCATCTCAAATTAGTCACTTATACCAAATACAATTTTTAGTAATTATCATGACATTGAGAACCTACTTTCTATTTAATACTTGATGTAATTCAAGAGTATTAGTAACTCTTTCAGTATGGAAAGATGCAAAATTGATGTAGAGTTAAGATATTGTGGCACCATTGCGGAGAATTCTTATATAAACTGCAGAGAATTTCTTGATGCTTATGCTTGAAATTTGAATAACTGCCTTTTACTGTTGACATGATATGATTATATAGGCAAACTGCATTCTACCTTTTCACTTCTTCTGTATCCTATAGTAACTGTTATTGTCCCTGAAGAAGTCAGTTGAAAATTTGCTATGCCATACTATGTGCTAATCCATATCTAGCATCAGGTCTTGAGCATGTTGCTGCTTTGCCGAAGGCTGAAATTCACTCTTGCACACTTATGTTTTCCATATTGGCAACGGAATTTGTGATAGAATGGTGCGGTTGCCCGGAGTTTGGTTCCCACACATTAACTCAACTGTCCCCAGTGTTGCATCTGGTAGTACCGTAGTAGCAAATTAACCAGAATCATACTGATGACAGATGAATCAGCACTTGATTTCTCCATTTCGCAACTTGTTCAATTTTCTATTATAGGACTATTTAGATACTCCACCAGATAAAAATTGACATAGATCAAGACAGTGACAGAATGCTAAGAGGAAATCCAAACATGCTGTGATTTGTAAGTGAATCAGAAAAGTTGAGAAATCAAACCTTCACAAGGGAAGCTAACGTCCTATTTGCTCGATATTTTATGTAGTCATCTGTTCTGTGTGGAGACATAACATGATTTCCGTTTAACTAAAAACCGGGAATCGATTTCTTGTCTTCCATTTCCTAATATTCTAAGATGATTTTTCTTTCAATAAATAATGCGGAATCTTTGACGGAAAATGGCATCAGGGACCGATGGTGTCACAAAATTGAAAACGGCACTGCTTCTT
>NC_036247.1:11390580-11403353 GCF_002742605.1 Olea europaea var. sylvestris | reverse complement strand
AGTCACTAAAACAATATTAGAGACTACTACCCAGGGATGACACTCCTAAACATTATGGACTTTCAGCATCTTGTGCATCAATTTGAGACATTGTTGAAAAATACTACGTCTACAAGTACACGTATAATGCTCGATCAGCTTTCACGGGAAGTTGATACTTGAGGCTAATATGGCTTTTGAAAGGAAGCTGAATGAAATAGAAGTGGTGAACCAAGTAGTACATACAATGAATAAAAAGATTTGAGAACATACAATACTTAACAAGCTGTCTGAGTACTCTAATGCTTTGCTATTGTTGTTCTGCCTGCCAGTGACGATTTCAAGTAGAAGTACACCAAAGCCATACACATCTGCTTTTTCTGTTAACTGGCCATGAGCTACATACTCTGGAGCCATATATCCTCTACATAGTATCAATTTTACAAGAAGATTAATTATTATCAATTTTCCTAGAAGAATCTTGATGAAAGTAATTCCTAGATAAAATGACAAAAACTCACAATGTTCCTGCAATGACGGTGCTAATATGACTTTTATCGTCTTGAAAAGACCTAGCCAACCCAAAATCGGCAATTTGTGCACGGAATCTCGAGTCTAAGAGGATATTACTCGCTTTTATGTCTCTGTGAACAATTTTGGTTTTCGTGTTTTCATGGAGAAAGACTAACCCTTCCGCAGTCCCGATAATTATCTCGTATCTCTTGTCCCAGTTTAGTTCTTTTCCTTTCCTTGAATCTGTCAAATTCAAAATAACAACAGCTTATCAATTTTTTCACTGCCTAACACAGAGAAAAAGTAATGCTACTCATTGTAGAAATTCTAGTCTTGGTTACCCAGAATTTGAAATGTACTACCTACCAAATATAAAGCAATCAAGACTCTTGTTTGGTAAAAAATCATATACAAGAAGACTTTCAGGTCCAGAGCAACTGCATCCTAACAACCTCACCAGATTTTTGTGCTCAATACTACTAATAATGTTGACTTCATTGTAGAAATTTGCTGCTCTTTGTTTGTTGTTAAAGAAAAGTCTCTTTACAGCAATCTCTCTTCCATCTTGCAAAACTCCCTGCAATGACATGAAAATTTAGTATAGATATCACTCTATAATAGTTGGTTTGATTCCTGTAATTGTGTAAATTATACATGTCTGCAGACTAGCGGCATTGCGCTGTGGCAATCCCGCCTAGGCTTTAATGGTGTTTTAATTAAAAAACCGACCTTATACACTGTGGCAAATCCACCTTGCCCAAGCTTGTTGGCTTCATTAAAATAATCAGTTGCTTTCTCAAGTGTCGAATATTTGAAGTTCAAGCTGCTGTCATGAAGAGTCTTCACTAAATTCTTTGCATCATCCCAACCTGGGAAAGTGAAGAAACTTTCGGAAAAAGATGGAAAAATGTGCCGCATTTCTGACTATTCTCATATTCAATAATTTCACATATGATTCAATAACTGCCTTTGACATTTCAAACAAACATAGGCAAAATGCATTTCTACCTTTTCTCTTCTTCTGTATTGTTCTATGCTTCAAAATATAAACCCCAATGACTGCTCCAATAATCAAAATAACAGTCGAACTAACAGCTGCCGCTATTATAACTTCTGTTTTCCCTGCAGAAGTCAGTTTAAAATCATTATCTAGCTAGATTTAAATGAAGTTTTAGCTTCTTAAGAAACACAGTAAGAATCTCTACAATTTAAAGAGAGAGGTGTAGGTAAAGTGCCAACAAAACTCTCCCATTCGTTAGACAAATGGGAATGGTCTTTTGTTTGTAAGAAAATAAGGCTAATCCTAATAGGTTATTTCACAATATCATGTTGAGAATAGCTAGAATTTCCAGAAGAAGATGCAATTCGTTTGATGAGAAATAAAAAGGGATATCGAAAATTCGAGTGGCCAAGTCTCAACAGAAACAATCACAGTGAAAGGGATCGGAGGGAAGAAAATTATTGTAGCAATGCTAGGGAGAAGAACATAAAGTTGTTTTTACCTCTTGAATTTCTATTTCCCGGTATAGGATTAAGAAAGTTGGTGTCTGAATATCTCATAAAGCACCCTGTATTCAGTGCCCGACCCTCGGACCATGGTAAACATCCCAATATAGATGCAGACGCATTTTCTATACACGCTCTGCAAGAACTATCACTTAGTGATCTCCAGCAGTTAGCAAGAACATAAGCGGACTCATTTGATGTCCCAGACACGGGCACTTGAGCCCGTCCATAGCCACTGTTGTTTAGTACTTCTGAAACTGCCTGTGACACAGCCTGTCTTGCTGATGCCTGAAATGCCGAATTCTTTCTGGTTCTATTATTACATACAGCCATGTCGTTTGGTCCAGTATACTCTTGAAAAAAACTGTAAGTCTCAGTTCGCAAAAAGCAGCCATCAAGGAAAAGCGTTGCGCTGTTGAAAGGGTAGCACCGAGGCATAATAGAGCGCGCTTGAGAGAAGCATAATATACATTCAGATGAAGAAAGATCACCATAGCATTGTACAAGTCCATGATCCGTGTCAACTCCTGAGCCTGATTCTGCTACACCAAAATTTGAAGTTGACAATTGGGCACTTAGATTTTCCATTGTCGACACAAAGTTCTGGATAAAAATGTTGTTATTTCTAGCAATTTGGTTCCCGCACGTTAAATTAGACACCTGAGCTCTTGGATCCCCCAATGATGCATTTGGTAGTAGCAGCAGATTAACCAGAGTAATAATGAAAGCAGATGAAGCAGCCCTTGATTTCTTCATTTTCCAATTTGTTTTGTGTTTCAATGTATGTTATAGGGAAAGCTGTATATTCTTTTAATATAGGGATAATTGTAGAAGAAGCTCCATGACTTTTAAACATCAGCAGACTTTTCCCTAACCTTTCATTTGTTGTAGTCGTCACCCTAAATCTTTCAAAACGTTGCATCTGAGGTCTTTTTGGATGGAATCCATCCAATTTACCGTTAGTTGACCTAAACAAGTGAGTTTCACCATCTCTTAACTATTTTTATAAGGACAAAATGGTAAACTTGATCAATCCTTCCGTTGTGGCACAAATCTGGTGCTTGTCCCACACCAAGAGTGCCTCAACAGTCGAAGTTGGAGGTGAGGATGCGCTAGAACTTCCTCGACAACAATTGTTGAAGGATGGAGGTTGTGGTGTACCTAATATTCGACTTCTCTTTTATCTCTCTATATTTTCCCTCTCTAAATTTCACTCTACACAATACTTCATTTTCAAATGGCGGCGACGGGCAAAGGAGGAGTCACAACCAATACAGACGGCATCGCTTCCTCTTATGATGGCGGAGAAGGAGAACGGATGGGAGGAAAGCTCCGCAGAAGGCCGTCCCGTAGGGCCAACCATACGACACCGTATGATCGCCCCCGTAGTGCTTTCTGAGGAATTTCCACCGTCACCACCAACAATAACAACTCTAGCTGGTTGAATAAGCTTGTGATGGACCTGACCTCCAAGCTCATCTCTTATGGGGCTCACCGCTTCTTTGCCTCCATTTTTCGCAACCGCTTCCCACCTCCTCCCCAATTACCAGGTATATGTTCCAGTGCAAATTTTTTTTTGTTCGAGGTTTAATTTTTTAAACATTTTGATTTCTTACTCCTATATTTTCATATAGCAAGTAGTGGCCCAAGGTTCTTACCACCAATGCAAGAAGATTCGGAGCCATCGGAAGCGACTACCATTGCGCCTGCCTCAACAGCATTCATCAGATCAGTGGCGATGGGAGTTAGAGGGCCAGATCTTGACCAAGGGGGAAATATGGGGGAAATATATCAAGATTACAATTTTGTCCTTAAAAAAAAAGTTAAAAGATGTTCAAATCACTTTTTTAGGTCAACTAACGGTAAATTGGACGGATTCCATCCAACAGGGCCTCAGGTGCAACGTTTTGAAAGTTTTGAGGTGATGGTTGCAATAAATGAAAGGTAGAGGAAAGTTTGCTAGTGTTGAAAAAATTTGGAGCTTCTGTTGTAGTTGTCCCTTTAATATATCCCTTACCTTTCCACCCCACGGTTCATGAACCAAATATTCTATTATAAAGAAATAAAAAGGTAGGTAGGTAAATATTGTGGACCATTGCAGTGAAAATTAAGAATTTCATACTAAAATGTATAGCTGGAGATCGATATTATTGGTACTGATATTCATTTTTAGATGAAAAGAAAGGTTGATCAATTTTCTAGTCTTCCACTAGCTAAAGTTGTTAGTGGGACATATTTCTTTATACAAAATTTTCTTTCAAAGGTAATGTGAACCGTTTGACTGAAAATGACTCTACGCAAGGTGAAGTTTCATGGTCAGGCCCTACAAAGAAAAATCACGTTGATGTTTCTTCATTGTTTATTATTTTGTTGACTTTTTCAATTATGTAAATATATAATATTGGTTTTCTGTTTGATGTATTAGTTTGAAGTTGTCTTTGGCGTTCTACGTGATGTATCAATAATAGTTGTTTACATAGAAATATTTGGCAGTCAAAATCAATCAAAAATGATACCTAATGTTGGAGAAGATGGTGCCAAACAAGTGGGGACCAAGAACAAGTTGCAACATTGTCCATAGATGAAGGATTAATGGTAAAATTTTTGCTATGGAAAACCCTTCACTTTATTAAAATAACACATGGAGTTAGTCTTTGAACACTTGAAATCATCATATTGGAGGTTTAGGTTCCTGTAAAACTTATCCACGAAGGACAAGGCTCTCTCAAACAAATCTCTTTCTTCTTCTATTAGTTTTTATTTACAAAACTAGAAATCTGTCAAGTGGTATCAGAGCTGAACAAGGAACAAGCCCTTGTAACGGAGCAATCGCTAGAAAGAATGGGAAAAGTGGTGGAGTCTATTGATATTGGGTGCAAAATGAAATTATTTGCAAGATAAATGAAACGGTAAAGGTGTTGGGAGCAAAACTGGGACCCAAAGGTGACGATGGAAATTCTTATACTCAAAACCTGTGTCGAAGTAGAGATGTCTTAGTCCCATTTAATGCTCAAAGTGATGAAGAAAATTGCAATTAATAGCCTCAAATGACTGTTACAACAATATATAATAATACGATTTTTATTTAATACAGCAAGAACGAACGAAAATAAACAGAGAATGAACACCACAAAAAATATATATGCTAAGAATACTGTAAATTTACAACCCGAGGCTCTTGTATACGTAATTTTCTTAAAACATATTCGTCTTCTCACCGTAAATGCTTGAGGTTTAGTTTGAACATCTTTCTTCCAGAAGATAACGAAAAAACCATTAGAATTTTAGCACTTCATTTTTTTACTCTGGTGAAATAAATTTGCATCAAAACAGCACCACCAAGACTTAGATGGAAAATGAAAATTTTTCTAAAAAATGGAATTGAAAATTATGCAGAGATCTAAAACTGAAAATTATACAGAAGAGAGTAATTTTCTGGTATTGAATGGTGGAAAATGAGCTCAGTTATAAACTTGGCCCTCTTAATTGATGAGTAAGTTTATCCATTAATTCAATATTATAATGGTAATAATCATTGGAGTTTCAACAGTTTTAGATGTTAAAAAGTCAGTTAGGGAAAACAAACAAATTAGCAAAACGTGGACACTCCTAAGAGGCCAATTTTTGCTCTGTTTGGTCTAACATTTGTATATGTGGGTCGTGTCGGCAAACAAGTTCAAGGCTCGATGTATAATTTTGATCCTCGATTTGCACCCTCTGCGTGCACACATTGAGACCGTTTATGCTACATATGATTACATTTTTTTAAAGTATAACCATATATAAAGTAGTCATTGCTTTTATCAACTTTCTATGTGGGATAAACTTAAATATGATTCTCTATAAAACTTCTTCCAATAGTTCACTTTGAACTCCAATTTCTCATTCACTCGTTTATTATTTTTGACAAGTAAAGATATGATTTCAATGTTCTCAAAGAAATTGAACCAACAGGTTCGAACTAAAATTGTGCCAAAAGTAAGCTTAACCAAGTCATTTTTCCAACAATTCCCACATGAATGAAAATTGGGAGCAACACAAAAATGTGATACATAAATCTTAGTGATATAGTTCAACGGTTGATACCTACATTGGACAAATAGGTATTATCTTTTAAACATTCCATTGCGAGAGCATATTTACTTCATTAGCTGACCCGTAGACACGTTGTTTTTGAACTTTTATGCTATTTACGTAAATGATGATATACTTCACACATGATTCTCCCTAACACATTTCATTTATCATTAATATGTTCATTTTTTGTAATAAACATATGCTTAGTTCTGAGAGAGTTCCTAAGAATTGAGCCCCACACAATTTTATTAGAAGTAGCCCAACTTCTCTCTCACATAAGTAATTTTTTGTTGCAAATAACTCTCATTACTTCACTCTATTTTCAATGCATAAGAATTATTAAAAGCCTATTGCTTATCCTTCATACTAACGGGCAACACCTGTTGCATCCTAGGAATGGACAGGAATTAGCATCCTCCATAGTAATTCAATTAAGTCTTTAAAATTAGGTTGTTTCTTTGAACCTATATGTGGGATCTCCAGTCAACTAAATTAAGTTTCCTTTGTATTAACTTATCCTTACAAAGGCTTGAATAACATTCTTTTCGATGATTTTCCAACTAACTCTGTATTTAATCATTTGGTTATCAGATCCACAATGTTATATTTTGACCTTACATAGTTAATAATAATAACTCCAGTTAAGAGTAGTTGCCTTATGATATTGTGTCTATTATGTATAGTCTAGACTTACCATTGTACATGTTACTCTGTGTCATACCAATTACTGATTGACTATCACAATGTATGCAAATTGCTAGCACGGGTTTTGATCATATTGGAATACCCTCTAAAAAGTTGCATAACAAATCATCCTCTTCACTACATTTATTTAGAGTTATAAACTCAGATTTTATAGTAGATATGACCATAACTATTTGCTTAAAGGATTTTCAAAATATAGCTGCACCTCCCAATATGAACACAAATCCACTACTGGAGGACTTGGAATATCTTATATCAGATATCCAATTTGCATCACTATATCTTTCAATGCCCGTTGGATATCTGGCATTGTGCTGTCCAAAATTATGAGTGTATCTTAAGTACTTCGGTACTCTTACTATTCATTTTCAGTGATTAGCTCCTATATTATTATTGTATTTACTCAGTTTACTAATTGCGTAGACCGTATCTAGTCTTGTACAACTCATCAAATATATTAGACTTCCAATAATTCTCGAGTATTCTACTTGAAAGACACTTTCACATTTATTTTTAGATAGACGTTGACTTGTATATATCGATATTTTGGTCATGCCATAATCATCCTTATTGAATTTTTTTAAAAGAACGAACCCATCAGTTGTTCGCGAAATTTCTACTACAAGTATAACATTAGCTAAACTCATATCTTTCATGTCAAATCTTAAATTTAACATATTTTTAGTGGATTCAATCATCTTATTATCATTACCAACAATAAGCATGTCGTTAACATAATGACATAATATGATATAATCATTTTCAATGTCGTTGACATAAACACATTTGTCATACTCGTTAATTTTAAATTCACACTCCATCATGACATTATCAAATTTTTTATGCCATTGTTTGGGTGTTTGTTTCAAATTATATAATAATTTGACCAATTTACAGTCTATCTTTTCCCGCCACAATGATGAAAACCCCTTAAGTTGTTCCATATAGATTTCTTCATCTAAATTTCCATTTAAAAATGTAGTTTTAACATTGATTTGATATACTTCATGATTTCATGTAGTGACAATCACAAATATCATCCTAATAGATGTAATTCTCGTAACTGGAGAATACATATCAAAATAATCAATGCCTTCCCATTGTTTGAAACCTTTTATTACTAATTCAACCTTATACTTTTCAAAGTTACACTTGCTTTCATTTTTCTTTTCAATATTTATTTATAGCCTAGTGGTTTACTTCTTAGAGGAAAATCTACAAGTTCCCATGTACGTTTTTTTGCAAAATAGAATCTATTTCATTTTAAATGACATCTTTTCATTGAGATCCTTCTGAAGAGTTCACAATTTCTTGATAGCTTTGATGTTCACTCTCTATCATATTTGTCAAAAAATCAAGGCCATAAAATTTTTCTGTCCTTTTTCCTTTGCTACGTCTTAGTTCAACTTCAATGTCATCTTCTAATTATTTGTCTTGACTATTTTTAGCAATAGTCTTATGTGCTCATTTAGAAGAGCTTGCTTCAATTTTGGATTTGTACGAAAATAGATGTTAAAAGATTAAAGCATTTTTCGAATCTATTATTGTATTTGTGTGTATGTCTGGAATTTTAGATTCATGTACTAGAAATCGATAAGCTCATAAATAGTATTATTGTGTGCATGACCAATAAAGATGCAATCTACAGTTTTCGGACCTATCTTTAGTGTTGGAATAGCCACTTTAATAAAACACCCGCACTCTTAAGTATTTATAAGAATATTTTCTTCCTATCTATAACTCATGATGAGTCTTTTCCATTTTCTTTGAGGGCGTCTTATTTAAAAGGCAATTTGCTGATAACACAACTTTTCCCTACGCGTTCTGAGGTAACCAAGAATTTACTAACTTGTATTCATCATTTCTTTTAAAGTACGATTTTTGCGTTCAGTAATACCATTTTGTTGTGGTGAATAATGTGGAGTGGTTTCATATATGATTTCATGTTATGCACAGAACTCAGTAAATAGTGCTTCATACTCACCACCTCAATCACTTTTCAATACCTTAATTTTCTTATTAAGTATGGAATAAATTTCTCTATCGCTTCATCATTACTTTTAAGCGAATATACATAACAGTATTTTGTGCTATCGTTAATAAAAGTAATGAAGTACTTCTTGTCACCTCTTGTTTGCACAAATTTTAAATCACACATGTCATTGTTAATTAAATCAAGTGATTCTATATTTCGTCAATTGATTTAAAGGATGACCTTGTCAATTTTGCTTCAACGCAAGTTTCACACTTATATTTGGAATTAATATGGGACGCGGGTATGCATTCAAGTTAACTAGTCTATGTGAAGTATCATGGTTAACATGTTCTAGTCTATCATGCCACAAATTGAAAGACTCAAGCAAGTAAGTAAAGAATTTACTTTATTCATTTTTCACTTAACAACCATTAAATTTAATTTAAACATATCGTTGGAAACATAAACATAATTTTTTTCCGACAAACATTTCACTTTTTGAAAAAATAACTTTGTCTGAATCAAATATAACACGAAAATCATGCTTATTCAAAAACGATTCAGACCCTAGATTCTTGCGAATTTTTGGCACATATAGTACATTATTAAGAGTCAGCTATTTTCTAGAAGTATTTTCAGAAATACATTTCCTCGACCCCTGATTTCAAAAGTTGCTAAATTTTTCATGAAAACATTCTCTCTATGCTCAATTGCTTCGAAAGCAATAAACAACTCTTTATTAGAGCAAACATGTCTTGTAGCTCCAGTGTTAATCCACCATTATTTTAGGTTTGAACCCACCATAATCACTTCAAAAATGATAGCTGCAAGATTCATCTCCGAAATATCATATGTCATATAGTCAACCACAATTCTTTCTTTCTTCTTCCTTGGAAATTTGCATTTCGAAAATTTATGATTCATTTTGTTTCAATTGAAGCATATTCGTTGAAAATTCATTTTAAAAATTCCACCTTTTGGTCCAGACTTGGTCTTTTTCCCCCAAATGGCCTAGGCTTTTTTTGTAGGTTTTATAGCTTTGACCATGCTCCACAACATTGGCTTTAGCAACACTATGATTGAATCGCTTCTTTACTAAACTCTTGTTATCTTCTTCAATTCGAAGTCCGACAATCAGTTCTTAGATGTTCATTTCATTTCTCTTATAGTTAAGATAATTCTTGAAATTTTCCATACTGGAAATAGCTTTTCAATTGTAGCCACTTGGAAAGTTTTACTCAAGATCGTCTACTCGGCATGAATCTCATGAAGAATCACTCGAAATTCTTGCATTTGACTGATTACAGTTTCTGAGTCCACCATTTTACAATTTAAGAATCTGTCAACAATGAACTTTTTAGCCCTGGCACCTTCAATTTTATATTTTCGGTCTAAAGACGCCCACAAATTCTTTGCAGTTTTCATCGCACTATAGATGTTGCATAACAAATCTGTTAAGCCATTCATGTTATAGTTCTGGCACAAAAAAAATCAGAATGGTTCCAAGCATCAAACGCACTGATTGCTTGAACATCTTTCTTACCTTCTTTGAGTTTTGTAGCAGTCTCGGTCAAGAATCTCACACGATTTAAGATGATTGGGTAAAATAACATTTTCTGTTGCTACTTTTTGAAATTCAAGATACTGAATTTCTCATGTTTTTTCTCTATGATCGACCGAAACATTAACAATATGACCAATTGTTGGAGCCCCACTTTGACTCACAGGATGACTTGACAATTTAGCCACCGTTTTGAGCCACAACAGAACTAGGTCCTTGAGCCATAGCAAAGTCCACAGTTGATTTTCAGTAGCCACAGTTTGATTCACATCATGTTAGTTGATTCGGTTGTCATTTCTGAAAGATCAAATAAATATTAGTTTTTGAACAACAAAAATAAAAACTATTTCAAGTTTGTTACAATAATATAGAATAATATGATTTTTATTTATTCCAGTAAGAACGTAAATAAATAGAGAATGACCACTGCACAAATATATATACTGAGAATACTGTAAATTTGTAACCCGATGTCTGTGCGTACATAGTTTCCGTAAAACGGATTCATCCTCTCATCGTAGGTACTTGAGATTTAGTTTGGATATCTGTCTCCCCGGATACAATGGAAGAACTGGTAGAATTTGAGTACTTCAATTTCTATTCGAGCGAAACTAATTTGTGTCAAAATAGCACCACCATGACTTAGACTGAAAACGAAAAATTTTCTGAGAAATGGGATTGGAAATTATGCAGAAATCTGAAACTGAAAATTATGCAGCATAGTGTAATTTTTTGGTGTTGAATGGTGGAAAACGAGCTCAGTTATAAACTTTGCCTTTATGAATTGTGATTAAATTTGTCGATTAACTCAATATTATAATGACAATAACCATTGAGTTTCAATAATTTTAGAAGCTCCGTTAGACCGACATCCGTGTACGTAAATTGTGCTCGCATATAAGTTCAAGGCCCAATGTACAATTTTGGTCCTTGATTTGCACCATTGCTCACGCATGTGGAAAGAGTCTCTATGTTACACATGATTACACTTTTCCAAAATGCAACCATATATAAAGTGGTCATTGTTTTCATTAACTTTCTATATAGGATAAACTTAAATATGGTTTTCCCCCCAACATAAACCTTTTTTCAATGGTCCAACTTGAACTCTAATTTTCCATTCATCCGTTTATTAGTTTTGGCAAGTAAGCATATGATTTCGATGTTTTTACGAAGGAGAACACAAATCAACTTCGATATTTCAAATTGAACACGGGTCCTACTTAAAATTGTGCAAAAAGTAAGTTTAACCAAGCCATTTTTTCAGCAGTGACAACATCAAAAATAATTGCAATGAGCATTTTTTGTACTATTCCTAATTTAATAACACTTGAAAATATGAATAATGCTGAAAAAATAGGGAAAGAAACATATTGATGTGGTAGCTCATGATTGAGCCTTTTTATGTTGTTTTTTTTTTTTTTCCAGTTTTCAATGAGAATTTGCCAAGTATTATCTCAAAATGAATTCTGTCACTAACTCTGACAATTAAGCATGATTGTTAAAATATTACTAGGATTGGTCTACCATGTTAAGGGATAAATCCCACAGTGGTTAAATACCGAAATACAGACCAACATGTAAAGGATTATGTTACTTCTTTTAACAAGGTTGACCTTTTAAGATAGAACCACAAGCCTTAACATGGTGTCACAGCTTGATTTATCAATAAGTCTTCAACCCAATAATCACAGAGATATGGGTTTGTGTGAGGGGAAGACTAGTTTGGTCTTCTGCAGAGCCCAATGTGTGAGGGGAGGTTGTTGAGGTTGTCCCGCATCAATTGAGAATAAAGTTGGTATTCAATTTATAAGTATGAGGGAAAACCTCATCTCTTGAGTTAACTTTTGGGGTGAGAGAGATCCAATACCACCCAACACTGGTATCAGAACTCATTAAATTTCAACAACTTTGATTCGATTAAGATTCAAAAAATGAGCATACGAATATCAAGATTAGTCGGCTAAAAAATGAGTCACTATCTTGTGGGGGGCATGTTTAGGGATAAAGTCCCATATCGAATAAAGATGAAAACATAGACCAAATTAAAAAGAATTGAACTACTTCCTTTAACAAGATTGATCTTGTAAGATCCCCATGTCTTAACATACCAATTGGTGTACCATATACAGTGGGATGTTTTGCTTCTTTTCCACGTATGGTCTTCAATTTGCAGATACAATAGAGATTGTTGACAAATTGGATGCAAAGAGCAACAAAACATATTATTTCCAGTTCAAGACTAAACATGGACAGAGGAAGCACCGCCACGTAGGGTTCACCAGTCAAGCTCCAAGACTACAAGATAGCAAGAAGACGATTGGCAAAGTTGATGGATCAATGGGGCACATTCAAAAAAAAATTCAGCACTCCTTATATTTAATCGCTGTAGTTTTATTATGTCATATCAGTCTAAAAGAATTCTTGACAGACTGTATTGGAGATGAAAGAACCGCA
>NC_036247.1:11344121-11384340 GCF_002742605.1 Olea europaea var. sylvestris | reverse complement strand
CTATTTTGGAAACTGATTTGCCGAGTGTTGACATGGGGAAGAATACAAATTTGCACGACCCTTCATTCGGAGCAGCGGATAGTTCCCATAACGTACAACACAATGACATCCATCATGAGCCTAGTGCCCCAAGCAATAATATAGCTGATAGTCCAATTGAATACGTTGGGGCTGCACCATTACATGAGATGTTGGACGACCCGCTACATGGTACAAATGGTGCTAATTTTGCAGATGTTTACAAGGGAATGTCAGCACATTCCCAGAGTTCGGATACATACCAATGGATTACAAGTGTAAATACATCCGATCTTGTTGAACGGCAGATATTCTTCAGCAAGAAAGAGCTGTATTCCAAAATTCGTGTGCTTGCTTTGCAGGAGAAGTTCCTTTTTAAGGTCAACAGGTCAAGCCTCAAAATGTTAGCTGTCGTATGTACAGACGATAATTGTAAGTTAATGTTACGAGTTTCGAGTGTGAAGCAGTCTGCAATATTTATGATCCGTAAATTCAACAATGTGCACACATGTTTCATAGATTTTCGTCGTAATGCACATCGACGTGCCACTACTTCTATAATTGCCGAGCATATTTTGGGAAAATTAGATGATCCGATCATACGATCCTACCGCTATTACACATGACATGGAACGCGAGTTTGGTGTGAAAATAAGTTACCAAAAAGCACATAGGGGCAAGGTGGCTGCTTTACAAATGCTACACGGTATACCGGGGGATAGTTTCCAGAAGCTATCATCATATTGTTACGTCCTAGGAGAGAGTAACCCGGGGACAGTAACCTACATTGAAGTTGATTCCCGTAACAGGTTTCATTACTTCTTCCTAGCATTCAGTGCAAGCATTCGTGGTTACATGCACCACTTGAGGCCTGTTATTTGTGTTGACGGTAGTCACTCGAAAGGTTCATACAAAGGTACACTTCTGCTGGCAACCGGCCAAGATGCCAACAAACAGATTTATCCTTTAGCATGGGGAATCGTCGATGTCGAAACGAACAGATCGTAGATGTGGTTTCTGTCGAACTTGAAAGAGCTTATAGGCGACTCAGATGAATCGGTTTTTATTTTCGATAGGAAAAACAGTATTTCTAATGCCATTGCTCACGTATTTCCCCTGCTTCACCATGGGTACTGTATTTGGCATTTGGAGAAGGACTTAATCCAGCGGTATAATAACGCAAGTGCAATATTTCTATTCAAATGAGCTGCAAGAACTTCTCGAGTCGAAGAGTTCGAAAGACTTATGAGACAGATTTGTAGGGTAAGTGAAAGAGCGTATGGGTACTTGGAGCAAGCTGATTTTTCATTTTAGTCACGAGCACTATTCTTTGGACAACGTTACAACATATTGACAAATAACAATACACAATCTTTGAACTCAATGTTGAGACGTGCACGTTCATTGCCCATCACATGTTTGATCGAACACATTCGCCAAACTATGCAAAAGTGGTACTACGAACGTCGAACCAATGCAACCACATGTAGTGCTATGTTATCATCGAGGATGGAAAGCGAGTTACGGACAACTTTCCAATGACACGAACATCGTGGACTTTTTCGATAACATATGCACTTGTTGTGAGTTTCAGCTTAATCGTATGTCATGCAAGTCGTGCTGCCTGTTTGCAAGGTAAGTCATTGTTCGATTTATGCTCACCGTTTTACACATCGAAATACTGAAGGGGTGCCTACAACGAAGTAATCTATCCTGTTATGCGTGAAGTGGACTAGATTGTCCCGAACGAAATTACAGGTACTGTTATTCTGCCATCAAGTGTACGTCGTCCTCCAGATAGACCACCTACAGGACGTTAGCGATCCAGATACGAGTGACCACATGAGTAAGGAAATGCACCCGTTGTGGTAGAGTGGGTCATAATCGAAGCACATGTTCGAATCCCTTTCTAACACGACCCGTTCAAATAGACTCATCTCTGTGACTGTCGACATTGTATGTTTACTTCTTACCGATGTCGTTTGTACTAAACCAATGCAGTTATTAGTATTTTGTTATCAATTGTACCCTTGTGTCACATCATAATTCCATGTTCATGCATGTCTCTACCATTCTCTGTACAGAAATGAACTTATATGAGCCAACTTGTAATAATAGAGAAGTTTTCCATAGTTACAGTTAAACTGTCAATCTAGACAGATGTCTCATTCATTTTCGACAATTGAAGAAAATTTGCACCACATTCAATATCAGCTTCACATACATGGTGAACTGTACATTTCGTTCATAGAATGAAATAAAATTACAAATCTTACAGGACACAACATCTTTAAAAGCATACAACTCACTCTCCAACTCCACGATTGTGCTAAATACTTGACGGTAGTCGGCAACACCTACGGTCCATCGACTGTCCACATGATAACAATTTTTTCAATCCCTGCCAAGTAAATTATAAATTGCAACATTTTAAATAGTTGACTGAACTGAGGGCATGATGCACCTTTTTTTTTAACATCCGCTCAAGGTATGTTGTGCGCATACCCATTATGGCCTTACATTATTCCAAATACGCACACGCACGAACGCATGACGGAATATATCTTTGAAACCATACAATTTTCCCTCGTATACCAATAACCTCCCATTTTTTGGTGCACTCGAAAAAGCATATTCCAATTCCCACGAAACAGATTATAATTTGCAACATCGTCAATACCGACACGATTGACCACAATTGAGCGCACGATAAACACAATTTCATAATATTGGCTCCATGTACTACAAAATACGGGTCCATTTACATAATACTGTCATTGAAGCCCGACACTTCATTTGTCATTCCCGACAGATTGTGTCTGCCATTCTCGACAGCTAGACCCCAAAATACACCATTCGTGACATCCTACGGGCATGGTCATGCATACCTTTACAATTTGTGTTCACCTAATAGAAGAAGTACAAAATACAGGACTATACATCACTTATTCACTACGAAACATGGGTCTCACTTCATTCATCCTCCACAACTGATCATTGTCCCCCGCTGTCATCACTTGACTCGTTCGACGAGATAATAATTACCTCATGTGGAACGTAAGCTAGCCAGTCTTCGTCGCTTCCCCCCTCATATCCAGCGTCGACCTCGAAATCCTCATTGAGCACTTAGTTGGGTGATTGTGCACCCTCTGCCGCTACATCTTCCATGTTCGAAAACGGAACGGGAGAAATGACTCTCCTACCAATACGAGGCTTAGCTTCTCCATCGTCTGACGAAATGTAGATTGGAAATAACGGAGATGAACCGAGAACTGGTAATGGCTCATTGACGTTGAACAGTTCGGTGCTTCCTGTGGACGAACTCATTACATCGATATAGTAAAGTATTGACGAAACGAATGGTGTGTGAGGACTTCTAATTCTCAGAATGGTATTCAACTAGGTTGTTTGTAAGGGACAATGAAGTTATATCCTGTATTTATAAGCAAGAAGAATGGGGGAAGCAATTACGTTCATAATCTACCCAACTACCATGTCCAATCTCCTTGTCAATGTGAAGTGTACCGTTATCCCCATTTTCCCATAATTAGCAGCACATATTAGGCTCATTTAATCATGTGTAGTATTAAGCAATGGGGATGTCCTGCAAATAAAATATTGTCAAACTAATTTCTAGTTACTTGTACCATGGTGAAAAGCATACAAGGTCTTGCCCGTATGGCTCATGATCTGAACGTACATGGTCGACGACCCATCGAAAATAATGACAGAGACATGAACTCATTTTGTAACTCGAAGGTTGTGGTTGTCATGGTTTTGACATTTTTAATGGCTCATTGTCTGAACTTTAACTAATATTACGAATGCACTTACACGTGATAATTGATACAATAACTTAGGACCGCTGCGGATATATGCTGTAATAAGTGCGAGCCAAGGGGCTTCATTGCAACACAAATATCTCTCTGTTTAAACATTTCAAATATACGTTACTACACGTCCAGTTTGAACAAATATCAGCTCGGGCCACGAGGGCAGCTAAGAACTCTCGAAGACTTGTACATTCCGAGCTCACGTGCTATTCGATTTCAAGCTTCACTGCCTGAAGTCGCATTTCAAATAGGATTCTTTGGTCCAACAGTAGCTCCTCCACGTCCCATCTACTAAGGCCTGGTGAAAATGTTCCAACAGCTCTTGCCTGTGTCATGCTCCGTTGCTGTGGAGAAGGACTTTACGACAGTCGAGGTGAGGAAGAGGTACCCCTATCTCCTCCATGGGTGTCCTCATCGGCGCTGGATCGGTCACCCTCGAACTCGCCAGTATCCTCACCGTCGGGATCGCTGCCCGACACACCTTTTTCCTCATCACCTTCGGATCTCTGCTCCTCACTGCTTCCTCCTTCGGATGCCTCCTCGTCAGAATCCTCCCTTCCTGCATGTCCACTGTTCGCTAAAATCCTACACCGCAAGTACACGGGTCGCTTTCAAGTAATAAAGTAGACATTTTGAGTCCAAGTATCGTCTCACAGAGATTGTATTAGTTTAAATTTAAATTATCTTCGCCTTAACCGAAACAATAGAAATTCTTGATATTTTCGCTAATTAAATTATGATTTAATAACTTACTTATAAATATAAAGCCTAAATTAACTAAATTAAATGCGTGATTATAACTAAATGCAAGTTCTATAAAAATATGATAACGAAATGCGTACTAAGATCCCTAATCCCCTTTAATCCGAATTTTATAAAATTGACAACACGATTCAATTATGAAGACCAATATTCCTAATTTGTTTAACAATCTCTCTCAAGTAGAATTAAACCTATTTTCACATGCAATCCGACTATATTTCTACGACGAATGCGAACATATTAAAATGCATTAAAAATTTATGAATACTTAAAGATCACGTAAAGTATAGCGGTATATTTCTATCCCCTATCAGACTTTACGACAATTAACATAATATCTAACTTATTTTCCATCTCTCGAGCGTAAAACAAGCCACAAATCTCATACAACCATTGCGCATATAATTGTAGAGAAAATAAAATCCATACCAATCATTCAATAATTAAAAACATATTTTAACGTCAAATAAATTCCAGATTAAGGGTTCATAATATAAGGTTCATCGCAAATCCTAGCACAAAATAATCTAGCCGAGCATAATGTTAAAATTAAACAAAGAGAAGTGGAAAAATATCACCAAAAATCGACCAAACGTGAATGATTCCTCAAATTTATTTTGCAACCGTCGACTTTGTGTAATTTCTCCAATTTTTCCCGTTTCCAATCTGCGTGTTTCTCTGCATCTATAAGGCAGCACCCTATTCTTTATTTCCAGTAGCCACCAGTTATGCAATTTTCAGATTTCTGTTTCTGTGCATGTGTCTGTCTATATCTTCTTACTCCAACAAAACAGCCACCAATGGTTTGTGTCCTTCCTCTGCGTGAGAATTTCCCAGCAGGCAGCTCGTTTTATGTTCCCTTCAATCTGTCTATATAAATATTATTTTTTTCTCCAGCCCTCGACCTTAGCTGCTGTGGATGTATATATAAATATATAATTCAATTTGCATCCTACTAATTCTTCCCAACAGCTGGCCGATTTTATCAGTTTTCCCTCTTCAATTGTCGGCCTCCGGTGGATGTACAAATATATAATTCAACTCACTTTGCAACCCAACAATTAATTCCCAGCAGCTGGTTTAATTATTAATTCCACCACTCCAGTTTTTGGCCTCCAATCTGTCCGTATATAATTCTTAAATTTAGCCCCAACCAGTCATCAATTTCAGCCTTTTTCTCTTGTTTTTCTGCCGCCCAATCTCTTTAATTAAGCCCTCGGCACTCTTTTTTAATTCTCCACCTAGGTCAACTTTTTCAGTCGACTTCTTCAATGATCAAACCCAGTTTCTATTCCAATTCCAATTGGTCTTATGCCCAATTAAATGTAATTTATTTTCCAAGGCTTCTCTTCATGGAATTAAGGTACTTTAGTCCTCGAATTGATTTGATAGTGTTATTCATATCCTTTTTTAGTTCAACACGAGCCCTTCAATTTGTAAAGTGTGGGACATTGTCTACAAACTTTCATCCAATGGCCAATTGATCATTTTCTTTTCCAATTGCTTCAAAACGGGTTCATAACTAAAATCAAAAGAAAATTAACACAAGTTAGATAAAAATTAATAATTTGACAACATAAAAGCCTAGTTATATAGTCCGAATAAGTGCACAAAATGCACTTATCATCCACCGCCGCGACTGCCGTCGCCCAATGCGTTAAATTGTGGCGCTACAACGATCCTTGAAATGTTATCCAGAACCGTAACGGGAGGATCATCGTACGGCATGAGAGCGAAAAATAGGGTTGTTGAGCCTCAGCATCGGTGGGATGCAGTGTTGCAAACACGTGGAGCTACAAAACAAGGTTGCAGTACTCACATTAGAAGGCACAAGATTGTACCGAAACGTTCGAAAAGGAACTTGGGATCGTGTTCTATGTATACCTTAACATTCTTGAAGAATGCATCGTACGTACGATGCTGTGGCTGTTTCCGTGCCGACCAGCGAAAAAGTCGTGGCAGTCGTTCGCCTACTCGCTCAGCAAAACGTTCCCCAACCTCCGGAAGCACCTCGTACGCCCATACTTGTCGGAGCAAGAAAGAGAAATTAAATTTCGAAAGATTCTAAGCATGACGCTACCAGGGAAAAATCAGGCATGCTACAATAGTAGAACGAATGGTCATACCTACATGACGATGGGAAAGTCGTGGCCGTGTAAATAATCTCCTTCTCCTTCCTCTTCTTCACCTTTTGGAATTTTTTTGCCCAAGTACCCCGGAATTCGTGCAATAGACGCCTATATCCGACCCTACCCCAAGGGTAGGTAAAAAATATAGCAAGGTTGTCCACGATTGATAGTGTAGGCAAATGGATACCGACATTATTATCCGGAGCATTGAAAACTCCCTCGAGAATTAGAACCAGCCCTAGCTTATAGCGATCAGCTCGGGGCATCGAAGATCGGGCCATAGTAGACTGGAGTTGAGCCAAAGAAATTTTGTTATTGGATTTGAAGTACCTCTCTTTCAACCTCCTCTTCTGTAGCACTCGTTCGTATTCAGCACCCTCTGGGAATGAACCGCGTCTTAACCCCGTCACAAGCGCGTACTCTTGTAGACCAAATCTTGTGAGGTGCTCTTGCACGCTAAACCATAGCTCGTAGAGCTTATTTGTGTGGATGGTTCTGAACGCTAGTTGCTGGATGAGTTGAGCAGATAATTGAATATCCGAAATCTCGGCCAGATACTCGAGGGAGGAGTTGCGGAAGTCCTCCCTTTGCCGCTCGTCGAAATGGTCCATTACAGTCTTCACCAGCTTGAGGTTGCTACGTTGCGAAATGTGGGCCCGCAACCTTGCATCTTCAGGTATACGGAATTTGAACTCCATCATGCCTACAAGGTGAATTGGAAAAAACGTGGTTACAGGATAAACATAAACAATTGTAACGTATATAGCAATTTAATGAAGCGAAAGCATGCGCCATAACAGTGAACTGTCGAGAAAAACTGAAGTCAACCGTCGGTACCGACAGATGATCTATCAAGACCTGTGGATACCGATTGTTGGAGGATTAACTGTCGAGAAAAATTGAGGTGAAACCTCGGGTACAACAGTTTGCTGGGAGTTGGTCTGCCTGCTAAACTGACATATGCAAGTGAACTAAATTCACATGCAAGGGCAACGAATTGAAATTCCCTTTAGTTTAAGACGACTGCAAATTACCGTGAACTAAATGGAAGGAAAAAATAACTGAAAAATACAAAACTAAGCAAGAGGGAGAGAGAGAAGCCTACAGCTGGGGGACGATGGCGGACATGCTATTGCTTTGATATTGAATGGATAGATGTCCTCAGCAATTAAACTGGACTACCTGTACATGACAACACAACAGTTGTGGCAATCACGCTATTGAACGAAACAACGAATTGAACATGACCAATTTATGGAAAATAACAAGATGAACTAAAAAGTAATTTACAAATTTTCCCTATGAAATCAATATTATTAACAATCCAGCTAAACAACGGCCTGTCAACGGATGTGTACATTTTATAAACTTCTTCCCAAGTAATTTTCAAATTGCACAACAATTGCCTGAAGTATAATATTTTTTTCTCATACGTAATTGCCCGAAGTATAATATAATTCAACAAGTTCCACATCAAGGTACAATTCTAAATGTTATCTATAAAAGGCATCCTACGAAAAGTTGTTTTAATATATTTCTTTTCACAAGTAAAATTATAGTGGAGTGCATTGTACATCTCAGCATGCTTAGGACCAAATGTCTAACAAAAATTGGAAAACAAAAAGGTCGTTTCCATAGATTATAAAGAAATGCACCACAAGTTACACGGCATTTACTGGAATGTCAACAATTGTTAAGGTAAATACTTCCATCGATAGTTTCCTCATTTGAATTGCACAAAGAACTTATGTTATGCACACAAACAAAATGACATTCCTTGAAAATTGAGAGACTTCCATTTTAATTATTTCTCATTTCATTTGCTCAAAACACTTACGTAATCTAAATTTTAGATGTTACCCAGATCAAATAATTGATAAAATTTGGATGTAATATGATGCGTTTGAAGATTAATTAAATATAAATAAATAAATGTGACTCAAAACTTCAATTTTTAAATAAAATAATTACTCATATTCCCAACCAAGAATAACAAAATACATTTATATCTAATGCTTAAATTTTAATCAACATTGCTATATATATATTTTATAAAAAGGACAGTATTAAAACCTAAAACTTTATTCGAGTAGTGACCTAATGCCTAAACCAAGATATAAAAATGTTTTTAAAATTTAAGCTAAAGTAATACTATATCATTCATACATCTGCATGTCCAAAATATCAACTTTTTGGATCTATATATGGACCGGTATAAAAATCCTTTATTTCAATAGCTGTAGGTCATTCGAATAGCTTCAAACGTAATTTCATGATCATAGAATTATTTACGAAACTCCATAATGTGATTACAATTTATAACACGTTGACGTTACAAATATAAATTAAAAAATATAATAATATTATTCCCCTAATAATAATTACACACCTATAAAATGCAAAAACTAAATTTAAGGTTTAAAACTAAATTTTATATGTTGTCTTTATGTCTGCAATGATTAAGGGCTGTGTTCCATTTTTCCTATCTTTTACTATTTGGTTCCATAAAATCTTGAATACTCATGAACAAACGGGAGATAATTATGGGTTGGCCAAAAACAAAGAAAAAAACAAATTTAAAGCATAAAACAAAAATTTCAAACCGATTTATACAACGTGGAACTCACGAAAACCCTTTCTGCAATTTCAAAATACCAGAGTCAATTTTCCATGAGCCAACAACATTATGGGTTGGCCAAAAACAAACAAAAAAAAATTTTAAAGCATAAAACAAAAATTCCAAACCTATTTATACAAAGTGGAACTCACAAAAACCCTTTCTGCATTTTCAGAATACCAGAGTACATTTTCCATGAGCCAACAGCATTGATTCCAGTAGAGGTAAAAAATTTACACGGGAGCGAAAAAAGGAAAGAAAACACCGAACCTGAAGATATCGTAGAGGACCTTGGACGCCGAAGGTTCTACCGATGGTCTTCGACGATGGGGCGGCGGGTGATTGCAGCAAAACTTTAAAAAAAAAAATTAAAGCATAAAACAAAAATTCCAAACCGATTTATACAACGTGAAACTCACGAAAACCCTTTTTGCAATTTCAGAATACTAGAGTACATTTTTCATGAGCCAACAGCATTGATTCTACTAGAGGTAAAAAATTTACAAGGGAGCGAAAAAAGGAAAGAAAACACCGAACCTGAAGATATCGTAAAGGACCTTGGATGCCGAAGGTTCTGCTAGTGGTCTTCGACGGTGGGGCGGCGGGCGATTGCAGCAAAACTTCCAATTTCGTTGACGGCCGGGTGGTGGTCGATTACAGTGAGAGAGACGAGTGAGATTGGGGATTTTGTGTCTATCGATTTGTCTTCCTTCCCTTTGTTTTCATTTCATGTCTTATTTGTTTTTTTTATTCGTGGTTTGGTTTCCAACATTAATTGTCATTTCACCTGACAATTAACACAATTTTTGGTACAAGGACACAAAAGGTATTCTAATGATTCAGAGGGACAAAATTGTCCTAAATTGACATTTTTTATAAACAATTTAAAATGTGGCATTTTTTTATAATACATACCCAAATTTTGACACCCAATGAAATATCCTCTTTAATTATATGATTCTTGGTCAATACTTGAGAGGGTGACCTCGGAGTTATCGCTTGAAGTTAAATAACCCCTATAATAAAATGACATTCATGCTTATTTGAATTAAATATTTTTTTATTTTTATGTTTTTATTGGCTATAATTACTTAGATTAGATTAGTAGGATTGATTTTCATAGTCATTTTCTAAGTAAGTGAATAAAGTTTTAATGATGATGAACACCCTATGCGAATTGAAGTTTAACCACTAGATGTGTGTGTATGATCTCAGTTCTTGAATATTTATTTAAATCTCAGATCATTTCATATGAAGACAAGTCAAAAGAAATGGGTTTTTGGACAAAAGAGGGTTCTCTCCCGAAATTGTGGATCCACGCGTGGGCCCATCTTTAAATTTTGAAAATGAAGTATTTTTGGTATTTAATTATGAACGCTACAATTTTTATATTGCATCGTATTTTAATTGCTTTGAAGACCTCGATATTCTCTCATTGTAACACTTATATTCCAACTTTTTTTTTATTCACATTCTTGTCTAAACATTCTATTAATTAGCACATTTCGTTTCTAATAATAGTTTCTATTAAAAAAAAATAAAAAAGTCATTGAATAATAAATACAAAAAGTGGGACAAAATATTTTTTTCCCTTATTTTAAGCAGACAAACAAAATATTTTGACAAAAATAATGATAAAAAATGAGGTATGCAAATTAATTGAAAATTGAATATAAGAATTTGATGAAAAAAGTTATAAATATAAGTACTACAATGAGCAAGTTAAATACTTTGTGTGCAATTATATGACTGGCCTTTATTAATTAATATTTTGAGTTATCCTTGGAACTCATGCCAACTTAAAAACATTGGGTAAATTTAAGTTCTTTGTTTTGTTAAAAGTCAATTAAACTCTTTTTATTGTGCCCTAAAAATTTGAGTGGGATCAGAATCTTTCCTTCCTCTTTGTACACAATTTTCCTCCTAAAATGTAAAGAGCTACTCTTACCATGTTTAAAACATAGTTTGACTTCAATTGGAGAATAATGTTGAAGCACAAAAGGGTTCAATGTTTTTCTCCCGTTTTTATGTTTATAAATTATGGGCTCGTTTGTTTCTCATTTTTAAAAGAATGAGAATGAAAAATATAGTCGTTACGGGCCCCACACAACAGATAAAATTTCAAATTTGGTGATTTGATGTGATGGATAACAATCATATTTTTCATTTTAATGAGGAAAGAATGGAAACGGAGGCTATATGTAAGAGGCGAAAGGGACAACACATGTGCACGCACACACCGCATTCTAAGGGTGGTTACAAAAGTGGTTTGTCTTTGAGATAGTGGGCTTAGGCCAAAAGTTGACTAACCATTTTATGGACACTTGCATCGTATGGTTCCCACTCGAAAATTCAGGAATTTGGACACTTACATGTTAAGTACATTAACCATTATAGTGAGAACCTATACTTTTTTTTAACCTACTAGGAGAAATTCAATTTTGAATTTGGATGGATGAACATTTTACTTGGAATATGCAGTAACGCCATGATAAACGCATTTGAATAGTGTTTAAATTATTATTAATATTTTATACGAATCATGTAAACTCGAATGTAATCTTGAACAATATTGGCTAGAACGGTAATTTAGCAAGATTAACCTAGAATTTATAGATTTATGTATCTCCTCGAGGTATCTTGCTTCTTAAGCTCTTGAAATCATCATAGTGGTAACATGTGATTTGATTAAGCCTATGTTTAGTCCTCATTTTCTAAAATTTATTTTTCTTCATTCTCATTTTCAACTACATGTTTCTTGAGATTCATAACTTTTATCTGCTTCTTAACTACATATTTCGTTAATTTTTAGCAAAAGCTACTAAAATTTGATTTTTAGCTAAACCAAATGGGGCTAACTGGTAGTTGCAGGCTTACTTTAATTATAAAAAATCAAAATTTTACTTCCAAACAACAGTATGAAAAAAAATGAACAGGGCCTTTGACAGGTGCTATGTGGCTCTTTTTTCCGAACTGTCCAATGAATGTATGACACGTGTCCTCTATTTTTAAATCATGTCATTGACCTTATTTGTATAGCAACATTGAAAAAAAAGTAATGCCAAATAAGATAACTGCTAGTTTTATAGTATTTATACACATGGTAGAAATAGTTTGCATTTTCGTGGAATAACATCGATTTTGATGTCATCTGGGATAGAAAGTACTCTGGGATATGGTAGTGATTGAAGCAGGATTGCCATTCTCGACTGGGGAATGTTGGTCTTGATGTGTGTCATTTAGTTCTATGGTCTCGTATATGTAGGGAGGATTATTTGGTGCAGGAAGGTGCTCTTCTTTGTTTACCAGCATCTCTAGTGCTTTAGACATGGATGGTCATAGGGACGGGTTCTCTTGAGTGCACAAGAGTCCAACATGTACAACTCTTAGAATCTCCGTTTTAACATCCACGTTATGATAGTTATGCAGCGTTAAGTTTGGATCAAACATCTCCTCTACTGTTCTTCGCTGGAAATGATTCCACACCTGTTTAAATCCAAAGTAATGTAATGATTTCATGATCATTGGCCGCTTTTATTCTTGATTTATTATTCTGTGAAGTAATTCTATGATTGAAGTCACTTGAATTATATTCCTCAACATTAGCCAAGAGTTGAAGAATCTAGTGAGTGATAAAAACTTCATTTTGTCTATAATAACAGTTGGATGTAGCTAAAACTTCAATTTGGAGGACTACAAATAATATACCCATGACAGAACTGTGATTATGAAACTTATGAAACTAAGATACATGTATAGATTCCATCTAGTCTCTACTTTAAAATGATTTTCGAAGTATATAAAAAAGAGAGAGAGAGGTTTGAGAACTTACTAGTGTTAATGAGCTATCCGAGTACTCAGAAGCTTTGCTCCTATTGTTCTGTCCTCCAGTGACAATTTCAATAAGAAGTACACCAAAACTATACACATCTGCTTTTTCTGTCAATTGACCACGTGCTAAGTATTCGGGAGCCATATATCCTCTACATATTTTAAAATTGAAGAATCAATGTATAAATTTGGTTTCTATATTAGGGAGTAGGCTTTAGGATAAAAGGATAAAACTCACAATGTTCCAGCGATGGCGGTGCTAATATGACTTTTGTCTTCTTGAAAAGACCTTGCCAACCCAAAATCAGCAATTTTAGCATGGAATCTTGAGTCCAAGAGGATATTACTTGCTTTGATGTCTCTGTGAACGATTCTAGTTTTTGTGTTTTCGTGAAGGTACATCAACCCTTCTGCAGTCCCTATAATTATCTCAAATCTCTTCTCCCAGTTCAGAGTTTTACCTTTGCTTGAATCTGTCAAATTCAATATAACAGCATATCTATTGACCATTTTATCACTGCCGAATACGGATTGAAAAAGGAATGCATAATCATATAGAATTCCAAGTCGTGATTCTAAACCAGCAACCTGAGAAGCCATACTTATATCAAATCATAAATTGCCCTTAATTCAAGATCTAGTACTTACCAAAGATAAAGAAATCAAGGCTCTTGTTTGGTAAATATTCATATACAAGAAGACTTTCAGGTCCCGAGAAACTGCAACCCAACAACCTGACTAAATTTTTGTGCTCAACACTACTAATAATGTTGACTTCATTGTAGAAATCTGTTCTTCTATGTTTGTTGTTAAAGAAAAGCCTTTTTACTGCAATTTCTCTTCCACCTAGCAACACTCCCTGCAATAACAATTTTTTTTTTAGCTTAGACATCAATCTACAACAGTGCTCTTCATTTCCCAAATCTGGAAGAATGACCTTGTACACTGTGCCAAATCCACCTTGCCCAAGCTTGTTGGCTTCATCAAAAGAACCAGTTGCCTTCTCAAGTGTGGAATATTTGAAGTTCAAGCAGTTACCATAAAGGGTGTTCGCGAGTTTCTCTGCATCACCTGTTGATGGTTGATGATTGATGTAATCTTTTAGTGAAGAAAGGTGCAAAGTGATGCAAAGCTAAGGTGCACTTGTCATCATGCTTATATAGGCAAAATGCATTCTACCTTTTTTCTTCTTCTGTATTGTTCTGTGCTTCCGGATATAAACTCCAATGACTGCTCCAATAACCAAAACAGCTATTGAACTAACAGTTGCCACAGTAATGGTTGTTTTTTTCCCTGAAGAAGTCAGTTGAAAAGGCATGATCTGGCTATATTGATATAAAAGTAAAGTTTTACTTCTTAAGACACACAGTAAAAGTTTCTAAAACTGAAAGAGGGAAGAAACATAAAGAGAAGGAATGGAAGAAAGAAAGCTCAACCTCGAAACGGTTGTAATTTGTTCAAATTATAACAGCGAGAATTAGGATATTATTAGATGCTTTCAAAAGGGGGAAGTTGTAAATAATGAATGGAAGGATGGTGGAACAAACTTCAAGGACCAAGGAAAACTTGTCTTTTGGAAGGCAAGATCCAAGATGGCGGGGTTCCTACAGCAGGCCTTTTAAGCCTATGCTCTGAGATCGTGGATATGGGCTCCGCGACCTCGACCTCGACCTCGACCTCGACCAACTAGCCTGATTGTTGGATGACAAACATAAGATTTAACATCTCTGAACAATTACATACACTTCCAATCGTCCAAAATAATTCAGATATATTCAAAAGTCTCCTTAGTTCTTAAAGGTTCTTCATTATTCCTTGGTGATTAACGTTCAAGGCTTGATTAATCTTGGAGCTGGTTTTTGGTGCGTCCCATAAGCAATCTCAAGGACGAGAGGGGAAAAATATCACTTCAGGACAGCATTTTCTTAGTGTTCAAGCCCATAATTCCGGGTTTCTTCTTTCCTTTTTGTGATTTTGTTTGATCTTCATCTTCTACATTTCCTGTATTTGATTCCTCTCTTAGTTTTTATATATTCTGAGACTATGCCTCTCGTGAATTTTCAACAGAAACTTTTAAGTGCCGGCATAATAAAAAGAGATGAAAATTATTGTAGAAAATAGAAATGCCAGGGAGAAGAACATGAAGCTGTTTTTACCTCTTGAACTTCCATTTCCTTGTGCAGTATTTAAACTTCCATTTCCTTGTGTAGTATTAAAAATTCCATTTCCTTGTGTACGATTAAGACTTCCATTTACTTGTGTAGGATTAAGGAAGTTGGTATCTGAGTACCTCATGAAGCACCCTGCATTCAGCGCCCGACCCTCAGACCGTGGCAAGCATCCCAAGATAGATGCAGATGCATTCTCCAAACAAGCTCTGCAATAGTCAACACTAAGTGTTCTACAGCAATCAGCAAGAACATAGGCTGACTCATTTGCTGTCCCTGACACGGGCACTTGTGCTCGTGCATAGAAATGTGATGGTGCTGCTGAAACTACTTTTTCAACAGCCTGCCTTGCAGAAACCCGAAATGCAGAATTTTTTTGCGTTCTATTACCACAAAGAACCCTGTCATTTGGTCCAATATATTCTTGGAAGAAACTATAATTCTCAGCTCTCATGAAGCAGCCATCGAGGAAAACCCTTCCACCATTGTAAGGAAAGCACTGAGGGAGAATAGTGCGTGCTTCAGCATAGCATAACACACATTCAAGTAAAGAAAGATCACCATAACAGTCTGCTAGTGCATAATTAGTGTCGGGGCCTGAGCTGGTTACCGCCATACCATAGCCCGAGGTTTGCATTTGCGGACTTAACTTTTCCATTGTATCAACAAAGTTTGGGACAGAAATGGAGTTGTTGTGATAAAGTTGGTTCTCACAGATTATCTGAACCGTCTGAGCTCTTGGATCTCCGAATGCTGCGTCTGGTAGTAGCAGATTAACCAGAATAACAGTGATAGCAGATTGAAAAGCAATGAATTTCTTCATTTTCCAATTTGTTCAGTTAAAAACTGACAAAAACAAAGGCTCTAATAGAAATCTAGAAAGAGATTCAAACTTGCTGTGAATTGTAACTGGAACAACAGAATTGAGAAATCAAACCTTAACAATGGAGCTGATTTCATTCGAGTCAAGATAATGGTCTATGGAGACTACATGATCCATTCAAGAAAAAAATAATGTGGATCGATTTTCCATTATTATATATAACTATTGGTTACATGTGACACTTCTCTTTGCTATCTATTGGCTGAAGGAATAAATAAATTCGCTGTCAACAATTGAAACCAAAGAATATTCAAGGAACCCAAAGTTGACTACCTGTTTTTGAGATGGTTGGTTGAGCGTCCTATGGCCAGAGGATGGATGCAAATGGTGTCAGGTGGGCTAAAGTGAGCTTACAAAATTTTCTAAAGACTTCGTTGGTCCTTTAACTTCTTCAGTGCCCCATTTTTTAGCAGCGAAAGCATGGTCAAGATAAAGAATTTGATAGGGTAAGATTCTTGCTGAAGAAAGAGAAGAAGGATAGATAAAAGGTGGCAAATCAAGAATTTGCCTTTAAAGAACCAGACTAGTTATGCAACAAGTCAAAAAGGTTTATCAAAAAATATTGAGTTAATCCAGGGGTATATAAGGGGGCACATAAGGGTGTCCATGAGCGCCGGGTGTCCAAAATGTTCATTATTATGTACCCATAGAATAATTCAAAAATATTTATGCAGTCATTTGGAGCAATAAAAGTGGAGCTTTTACCGTAAATAACCTCAACCTTTCACATTTCATAAGTATATCATTTTTGTGTTAACAAAGGTCAAATTTTAGATGCAATTCAGTATCATATCTTTGCAAGAGAGCCGCTGAAAGCAAGGCCATAATCAAATTAAAGATGGATGAATAGTGCAATATAGAAAACGAAGTCGGTGTTCATAAATAAATAATGAGTAAAACCTCAGTAATGGAGACAACCCATAATAATTTTCAAAAAAGAAAAATAAAATTGAGACCCCACCTTAATTATATATATAATTAGTAGCCAAGAGCCAACTCAAATTACTCAATCCATAAAATATTTCACTCCACAACAAAAGATTTTTATAAAATATACACACACCAGTCACACTACAAAAAATCCAGTCATAATTGAACGTCCTTCAGTGTGAAAGCAAATGGTCAATATTTAGTCCTTGTTTGACAGCCATTAAAAAAGTGACAGAATTAAACATTTTTTATCGTGAGATCAAAATTAACTTACAGTTGTTTATATGGATTGAACCCCAACTTGCATAGTTTTGAGGCATTCCAGTTGTTGAAAGCTCATGTATATTCATCACTGACCACATGTTAGGAAAATGTTAATAATAATAATAATTCGTGGGGCAGTGACCCCACATGAACTCATGTGGATCGGTCGCTAATTAAAATGGAAAAGTGATAAACTTTACACAAAGTTAGACCTCAGTTTTGAATTTTTGGAGGCAATAGAAAAAAGAAAGCTGTATTGTACAATATTAAATACAAAATCTATTTTTTAAGTTCTGCTAATCAGCACCTAATCCTGTTGATAATCCAGCTAATGTAGAGTTCATTTGTCAAGTTTGAGCCGATCCCACACAAAAGATAAAAAGTGACTTGATGTGATCAATAATAATCATATTTTTCATTTTAATCAAAAAATAATAAGGCTCAAACAGGGCCAAAATTTACTAAAACAACAAACAGAAATTAAAAACAGTTTTCCACTTTTACGTTTCTCGAATTTTGAGATGATTATGTTTAAGTTTGAACCAAATTTCATTAGATAATGGTGGATTGATTAAAAGGGCTTTGAAGAAGTTAAAAGATATACCAAGAAGGGTTTGAGGCAGATATTGGGCATTCGAGCCCCTGAACACGATTTGGAGCATCAAGAGAAGTTTGGAGCAAGGATGAGGCACCTGAGGGCCGTACTTGCAGGGCTTGAGTGCTGCCTTGCTGCTCGCTGCCTGGAGCTTAGCCACTCGGGCACCAGTGATACTCGGCCCAAAATCTGTTTTGCAATTTGATGGATTTTAAAATACTCTTTCCATCTAATATACTATAATTAGGGTTGGACATGTACTCTATATATAGTTGACTCTTCATTGTGATATTGAACAAGTCGAAAACTCAAAATTATTATATTGTTTCATCATATACTGAATTCTCTTCTTCTACCTGTGAATTTTTTTCACGTAAATCTTGTGTTTGTGGTTGTTTACTTTCATATTGTTATATTCTCTTTCCTTTATTTCCAAAAAAGTGGTACTAGAGCGATGTTCAATCAACTCAGTTCGAGGTTTGATTTTTGTGATGACAACCATGAAGTATGATATTTTGTATTTGGATCATAACACAAGATTTTCGTTATAATATGTAAAGATGCGAGTAGCCCTCGCTTAAATGAATTTGACAAGATGCTCTTACCTTGGATATTAGAGGAGAAACAACGTAAAGATCAAAATATTCTATCATATATTGATTTTCATCCTTCGATACATATTTTTCAGGACGTTTTAAAGGAGAAAATCACATTTACGGATAAAATTGAAGCAATTAAACATTGTGAAAAGTCTAACTAGCAAATTGTATTTCAAGCAGCGATTATATTTTCATTGTATGACAAAAGATACAGTATTAGAATATCACCTAACTATTTTTAAGGAAATTGTTGTTGATTTGAAAATTTTGGAAATCAAGTATGATGAAAAAGATTTAGAGTTGATTTTATTGTGTTCCCTGCTTGCTTCATATATTTTTTAGAAATGCGATCTTATACAATTGTTATACTCTTACCATTAAAGAAGTATATGATGCTTAGTTTTTAAATGAGAAGATGAAGCATCTTGTTGGGTCTGAGGCTCATGAAAATTGTCTTGTTGTTTATGCTGTTATGTAAATGTCAGATCAAAATTTAATTAAAGCAATAAAATTTGTAATTAATGAAAGCAGAACGGGCACATTAAATTTTATTAATATTAGTTGCAAAATAAAGAAAAGAAAAATTGGCTATGCGAATCATAATGAAAGAAATTAGAAAATTCAAGTGAAGCCAATATTGCAAAAGATTGCTACAGTCATGGAGAACTTTTGTTATTTCTAACGATGACTTCAAATCTAATGAGGATTGAATTCTTGATATAGTTTGCAAGTTTCATATGTGTTCCAACTGAAATTGATTTTCAACATATGAAACAATTTTTGAAGATAATGTTATGATGGGAAATAATGTGTCTTGTGAGATAGTTGGTATTGGAAGAGTCAGAATTAAGATGTTTGATGGGACGGTCAAGACACTTGACGATGTGAGACATGTTCCAGATTTGAAAATTATCTCCTTCGGTCCTCTTGATTTAAAAGTGTACAAATACAGTAGTGAAGGTGGAATCTTGAAAGTTGTGTTGCAATGAAAGGCTAGAGAAGGTCTCAATTATATGTCTTACAAGGTTCTAAGGAATCTTTGGATACCAATCGTAGAAATTAGGCACTTGAATGGATTTTGAGTTAGAAATAGTACCGTTGAAGTTTAGTTTAAGGTTTATATTAAAGAATATATCTAAGTCGAGTTCAAAAATTATGAGTAATGTCGCTTTGCCACTGCCACCAGCTCTATCGCGACAATCAATAGAGACTGATTTACTTGCTTCTTCTTTAAATGTAGTTGAAAGTATTGATTCTAGGCAATAACCTTCTACAGAAGCAATTAGTTGTGTTGATTCTGTTACAAGATATATTCTGATCCTATTTTGGTAATTATTGAGGTATTTGTAATCTTGTTGCTTGTGATGATAATTTGAACAACTTTGAAACCCAAGATAATCTTACTGTACAATGCTTGGAATCAATTGATATTCGATTATTAGGTTTGCCCTAGTTGAGCTTTGTAGAAGAAGTGAAGAATTTTTCCGTAGGAGGATTTTTGCTAGGGAATTGCTTGTTTAAGAGTGAAGAGTAATTCATTGCAATGAAACTTGTGTCAATGTGGATATTTGTGTTTTGTGATTATTTACTTTCATATTGTCATATTCTTGTTTTTTTATTTCCTAATATATTTTTCATATCATCTGAAAACTATGAATGATAATATTAACAAGCACCGACAAAACTATGGTGGGTCATGTGCCCCACCAAAATTTTGAACTTTTTAATGAAAAAATGTAATATATTGATCAAAATTTGAAATTTTGGTCAATTAATAAAGGATTTTTTTACTTGTATATAAAAATGGTATATAAGCGGTTGCCGAAAGTAATGTGGAGGAAAAAATTGGATGAATAAATTGACTGTGTTTTACATCGATAAATGACAAAATGTCGTGTGAGAATTATGGAATCTCTTATATAAACATTGATATACATGTAACAGTATCCATAAATAAAATTTTGGTCGAACATGTTAAAAAAAAATGAAAATGACAAAAAAGAGAGGTGGTGGTTGGGGGAATCGTTTTAAACAATTTTATCAAAATCCTATATACTTTCATTGATTTCAAAATTTATACAAAGAGAGAGAAAAACGGAAGGATGAACAGAGAAAAAGTAGAGTTGAATAATTCTCATATTTTAACATAGTGAATAATATTCAGTGGGGGAACTAGGGTGGGCATCGTGGTTCACTTGTCCCAAGAAAATTTTGATTGTCAAAATTTAAAAAAAATAAAATAAAAATGTAATAAATTGGTCAAACTTTGAAATTTTAGTCAATTAATAAAATTTTGGTCATAATGTTAAGCTAAAAATGACAAGAAGTGAAGTGGTAGCTTGGTGGGATTCGATTTAAACAATATATCAATATATACATCCTAATCCACTTTCAGCGATTTCAGAATTTATACGGAGACTGAAAGAAAAACGGGAGAACGAATAGAAAAAAGAAGAAGTCAAATAATTATAATATTTTAAACTAATGAATAGTGTTTAATATACTCTTTTTTATTTTATGTTAAAATTTAACATCATTCTAGGAAGAATTATATTGATTGATTTGTGTATCCTCTACAAAGTGCTTAGATGGCTTACGTTAAAAATTTAACATCCGTTTGGCAAATTTATAAATGGTTTATAAAGAGGAGGACGGTGCAACAACGTCAAAAAGTTAACTTAGGTATAAGAACACACCACTAGGTTCCTTCAAATATATGGTTAAAAATCTTATTTTTTGAAGTGTATAGTTTTTATGCTTTACTATTATATCTCTCATTCATTACATTCTATGACTCATCTACTCACATAATTTTTCGACTTCAAGAAGCCAGAAACAAGAAGAGCACAAAAATCAAAACAGATTAGACAGATCCCAGCAAAATTTCTTAGAAAAAACATGACACTAAGTTCAAAAATTTGTCGTTTTTGTTCTAAATTTCATCTTCTTCATTTCTATGAGATCGAAGAAGAAGAAGAAGAAATAATGATTGAGTGATTTTTCTAGGGAAATTCATTTTACGGTTTTGAGATCAAATTGCAATGGGTTTACCTGTCTTTCGTTTACTGGGATGGGACTGGTAAAAGTGCACCATTACAATTTTTCGGGAGGTAAGTTTGTGTTCACATAAAGCGGTCGCCCCTGCTCCTGCTCCAGTGAAAGAGTGATCCTTTCTTATTCAAGAAGATACAGAGATAAATTATCAATTCAGGGCCAAAATGATGTAATATGAATTGATGAGAAAGTGCCAAGAAAAAAAAATCGAATTTGCTAGACATAGAGAATTTTGAGTTTATAAGGAAACTCGTTTATCATTTTAATAAATTAATATTTTAAGAAGAAACTCTAAATTTTAACACGAGATATAAAGATGTGTACTATTAGAAAATTATGTGAAAACTCGCATGTTTCAATTTGAATACATAAAATTTTATTGTTAGTTTCATTCTGTCTAGTCACTTGGCATTCCTTATGTAGCCAGTTTTTTGTCTCCATTTGCTGACCATAACGTTTTATATGTTTCATAGGTAATGGAAATATATAAAGCCATTCAATTTACAGAATAAGTTGTATTACCTATAAATTTAAACTGGATAACAATATTTCCTATGATTCATAGAAAGAAATGTCACATTTAGAAGTTTTTTATTTTAACATTGTTCTACGATTCGATTAATAAAAATACCTATTTTCAAAATTTTGAAGAGCAAAATTTGACGATGTCAAATCTATTTCACAAATTATCCAAACAAATTTATAGCGCTAAAAGAAATAGAATTTTCATTGTCATGTTCAACATAACGTACAAATCTGTGTGCTCTTAGCATTAAAAACTAAACCAGCATCAACACCTTCCCCATAATCGAAGACAATCCTTCATTGGCAGAAATTTTCAAAAAAAACAGGTAACCATTTTGTCTGAAAATCTCTTATTAATAATAAAATTTTCTCAAACGCAGTGTCGGCCCAAACTATAGGAGCAGTAGACAATTTCCTAAGGTCCCGTTTTGACGAGGGCTCCCAAAAACTTATTATATAGATTGTATTTATAAATGATAAAGAATTTTTCTCTTAAGAAAAAATATGTTCTTTAGAGCGTAAAAGAAATTTTTATTACATTAGTAAAGTTCAATTCTGTTTGTTTTTCATTTTCGCATTTTAACGGTAACTCTCTCTCTCTCTCTCTCTCTCTCTCTCTCCCTCTTTTTATTTTTAAGTTTTTCCTTTTTGTCGTTTCTTTTGTTCGTCAGTGACCTTTCAGCTTGTGTCAATATACTAGAAAATATTATCTCTGATTTAGTGTAACATCTTATATTAAATATTGTCTTTGCAACAAGAGCTTGATTGAAAGGGGATAGGGAGGAAAATTTGACAGTACTATTTCGAGGACTTCTCACCCTAATCTTATTCTACTTTTTTTTTATATAAAACTACGATAGATGAAGTCTCATGATTTAGTCTCGTGATTTAGTTTAAATCATATCCAATTCCAGTTAAATCTGTAACAAAAGTCAGCCTTGTTCGCCAACTCCAATGAATAAAAAACATCTTCATTTTTTTATTTTTTTTTTCTGAGTGTTGGGAGCTGGAGCCCAATTAACGAATTGATTCCTCATTGTTGTTACTCGCTTTCTTGGACATCATTAGTTGTTTTTAACTTATATTGAGATAAATCGTCCCTTAAAGACAGAGATAAAAATAAAGCGCAAGAATTAACACAATACACATTGTCAAATGTCAAGTGTCCTAAACGTTAAATTGCACGCCATCTCATTATAGGTTAGTAGAATAAAGTGACAAAAACCACACTTAACCATACCAAAAAAAAAAAATAATAATAATAATAATAATAAATAAAAATCTACAATATCAACAGAGGAAAAATCTCTTTGTTCTTTAAGTTGTTCTCTTTACTAAGTCTTTGTCCGATGGAGATTACAAATTAGATTTTGAGTATATTTTGATAACATCTGATAAAATGTGTGGTTAAAAAGTTACAAGTTTCACAAAACAAGTGATTAAAATTAAGTATTGACTTTGACTTAAATTAAAATTTAGATTTAAACTTTTATCAAATAGGCACTAAGGTTAAGTTTTTATGCATTATTCATTCGCATGGCATTTAAATATCAGTTTCCACCAGTTAGTAAGAATTCTCAGTATACCTCGACAAAGACTTCATCTTGTTAATAATTGTTGGAAAATACGGATAATGGGTCGCTCATGTGGGGGGTGACCCAACCTGCAGGATTTTATAAAGGTTAAAGGGAGTGGTTTGAATTTAGAATTAAAACCCATAACTCCCAAGTAACCACTTAAAAACTTCCATATAAAAGTTATGGAAAAGAGGGGGAAAATGCAAGACATGAGAAAAATTGTGAAAAAATTGGTTTGGAAATTTACTTCAAAATTGGAAAGCCTCTAGAATCACATTTTTTGCATGAAATCTCACAACAAGTGGCACTTAAATTGTTGATAATAATCCCCTTCCATTGTGATCGGGATTTGGATCATTGGAGTATAAGAAAATACAAATTTTGGAGATTTGAAAGTAAGGTGATTCAACTACACAAAGATCTTGAAATTCATCATTTCAAGTAAGTTTGTTGACCCGAAATTCATGTCAAAGCATGCTAAGAATTTTCCTACATTGGTATCAAAGCCATAAGGTTGAATTCCTTACTGTAATTCATGGTTAATTATTCCATTACACGATAGAATTGGGTTATGAATCTTGTATGCAAAGTTTTGAAACCTTATGTGGTATTTAGTGGCATCATTTGATAATTTGATGCCATTTGTTCGTTCATCTTCATGCAGTAAGATTAGTATAGTTAGAAAGTTCTTCTCATAAGCTTTCCAGCCATATAAAAAAACTCAAATTTTGGACTTAAAATGAAGAAGTTATGAGCTTTTGAAATTTGGATGATAATCTGAATTTTAAGCGTGAAACTTGGTAAAATCCTGAAATTCATCACATGATAACTTTTTATACATTAAGTTTCATGCTGTCCATTTGGTATGGTTGGATAGATCTTCTCAAGATATTTCTAACGATATAAAGATCATTGCTTTTGGACTTGAGACGAGAAAGCTATGCACTCCCAAAGTTTAGATGAAAATCTGTTTTTTTTTTTTTTTAGTGAAAATTTGTAAAATCAGAAACTTCATCAGATGATAACTTCTTCCACATTGTGTTTCATAATGCCCATTTGATATGGTTGGATGGATCTTCTCGAGACCTTTCCAACAATATAAAGAACATAAATTTTGGCCTTGGAATGAAAAAGTTATGGCCTCCCGAAATATTGATAAAAAAATCTGAAAATTATGTTTGTTTGTTTTTTTAAGGTGAACAATACCTTTTTCCCATTTTTTAGTCTCGATCGGATCTATTTGGGTCCATAACACAATTTTAAAAGTTGATATCATGAAATTTGACCACACAGATGAACTCAGAACGTTAAAATTGATTAGAGGGACGAATTAACGAATTTTTTTCATTGAATAAGCGCCGCGGATTGGCATGTAGTAGGTGTTCAATGCCCTTTTTTTATTAAAAAAAGGGGTTAAAAGTTGGAATGTCAAATGAAATTACCGTTTGACTTTTTTCAAATGAATTTTAGAAAATTGCAAATTGGTCCCTCAAATATTTTTGATTTTTATGTGCAACTAAAATTAATTTTCAGATAATCAAAAATATTTTTTTTGGACTCGATTAAATTCTAAATTTTTTATAAAAATTGAGAATATTTATTAACCAGTATTTGCCTAGTGGGAGTTATTATTATTATTTTTTGAAATGTTTCATTTTTAGATGAAAAATACTCCGAAGGTATTTAAAATACCGCATTATATATACGTTCATGAGTTGTGTGGGTCTTAATTAGGTTATGTGATTCATTGTGACTTGTTTTCAATTTTTTGTGCTTGATCAAATATGACTCGATCTGTGCACATTAATAGCATCCTTTGAAGGAATGCTAGAAAACCAAAGACTATGAAACTTGTTGAAATGTTCCATGCTTATCGATATAAATGAATGAATCTGGAATATGACCTATTGTGGAACATGTAAATATTTTAGGATATAAGTTTTTGATGACAAGCAGAATATAATAATTCTAATGTCACTTCCCAGTAATTAGGACTGTGTTGTGACCGAGATTTAGATGTAATTGAGAATTTGTAAAATAAAACTTAAACAATGTTAGTTTTATTTTTGAATTAGAATTGAAGTTATCTTCTGAAAGAATTAATTTGTTATATCATGATGCATGTCATGATTGGATAAATGTTCATATTTATGTTTTTATTGCATATTATGAAATTATCTAATTGAATACATCATGTATTGTTATAAATGCTAAGGTCAGTAGAATTAGTGAGATTCGTAATTAGACCTATTGATTATCAGTTGAGTGATAGTTCGGTGATTGGAAGATTTAGAGAAAATCTTACTAAGAATTATTTGATTTATCAACTGAGTGGAAGTTCTGAAGTTGGAAGAATTAATGTGATTCTCACTTAGAATCCATGGAATTTTGCATTATCAAGTTAAGTTTATGATAGTGAAACGATAGGATTGCTGACGATGATTAGAAACATAGTGAACTTCGACTCTGTGTCTAACGTTGAACTATCGTAGATGTTAATTTACATTAATGCAAAATTAATATGTGTATAAATAGGCATTGATTAAGAATAACATGTCTTTAAAAATCTGATAGATCATGGCATCAAAATCTATAGAAGTTAACATTAATAAAGGTGATAAATTAAATGCGATAACATTTGGCATGATAAGATTTTAAATGTATTAGAAGAACATGATGCTTTAGAGAACATCAATCACGTAATAGAAGATCTTATATAGGTCATCCTACTCTAGAGAATAAAGATCAGAACTTTGTCGAGTATGAAAAAAAATGTGGATTTTATTACTCGAGTATTTAAAATTGTTAAGTTCTGTTATAAATAATCTTTTTCTCAAATGTGACTTAATTGGTGGTTAGCATAGTGTTAACATTTTCTTTGGTCACATTAATTTTAGATGAGTAGTAAGTTCAAATTAGTCTCTTCTTAATATGTGAAATTTTGAAAGTCATTGTGACTTACAAATAGAAGTGTCAACTTTTTTATTGATACTACCCGCTATGTGAATTAAAAAAGATGTGTGACTTGATGTTGCTAAGTCTCGAGGACATGCTTGTGTAGCAATGTTCTAACTTGTATAAGACTTTGAATAGTAAACATTGAATGAGCTAAAACAAATGCGGGATGGATGTGGGAGACTGGTAAAGGAACCAAGAAGAACTTCAGATAGTAAGTGAATGAAAGTGGCTTTGGTAGAGGATCAATGTTATAAAGGTTCAAGTGCTTCAACTATATGGTTTGAATCTCTTAACTCGAAAGTGATTAAGTTAAAGGATATTGCACTTGAATATATTCTTCTTAGTGTTGTTTACGCATTAACACTATACAAATTGGATCTTATATTGTGTAGATAATGGATTCAAGGATTAGAAACCCATTTCATATGAGATCAAGAAGTATATTAGTCTATTGTTAAGTATTTGATTTGATACGAAATAGATATGTACAAATAGTGAAAATGGAGTGGAGGTTTATATGATTGGTAATGCAACTAAGTGTTGCAAAGTGGAGAAACTGACCTCTTCCTTGATATTGAGATAGTATCAAAGACTCCCACTAAATTTGATCTCAATTATTGTTCTTCTAAGAGGGGTCTCTTACTTAAACTTGTACGTGATATTTCTGTTCGTATTCACAGTGGTGATGTTTATTATGGTTCTGGATATTTGTGCAATGGTTTGAGGTTTAGAGTTGAGAAAACCATTCAAAGCTGTAAGAGCCGAAATTCCATAGAATAAATTCGTCTGAATTTCTTTTGTGGGCCGTGATCAAGAGAGATAAAAACAGAACTTTACTTTTCATTACATTTATAGATGAATTCATGCACTTCGATTATGAGATCAATTTTCTTAAATTGAAGATATTGTATTGATTAAGACTTTTATGAAGTCGAGTAGAAAATCAGATTATGGAAGTAAAGATTTTAAGAACTGTTTAACAACGTGAATCTCTATCACGAGATATCAATGATCTATGTAATGAGAGGAATTCTTATTTGATTGACTATTCTTTAATATCCAATAATTATATGGTGTATTGGATTGAAATAATGAAATATTGTTGAATATGATGATTGATGAGATTCAAGATATGCAGTTCAAGATATGTAGTACAATTTACGGATTTGCTCTTGGAAAGAGCGTTGGCTAACTACATATCAATTAATGGAGTTCTCTCAATGTTGGCACCTTTAAAATATATAAGTTTTGGACACTAAATAACTGAATATGGGTTATCATAGACTTTTAATGGACTATATATGTTCTCGATAACGAGTGTGAGAACATGAGTCTATTGAAAACTAGATGTGTCTCGATGACATACATGTAATCAAAAAAGGTACTTAAGTGAAATTTTGGATGGATATCAAGTCAAAAGAAGTGACTTTTGACAAATCTTTCAGTAAGAGAAAAGATTGGATAACATCATTGAAATTGATATTATATGTATTGATGAATCAGTTTTGAATATATAAGTAAATATTCAAACTTCTTATTCAAGTGTGAGTAATTTGTTTCTAAGTTGGGCCTATCTATCCGAGTGAGAGCCATCTAAGAACTATTTGATTTCAATGATACTTGGTTTCGAGTGGAAGCAAAGAACCATTTAATATCAATGATTTTTGGTTCTGAGTGGGAGCCATGTATCCGAGTGGGAGCCATCCAAGAACTATCTAATTTAATGATTCCTGATTCCAAGTTAGATTTAAGAGCTATTTAATGCCAATGATTCTTAGTTCAAAAAATCAAAAGATGAATTTTGAATAAAACGATGGAAGTATATATGTGGAGTATAGAATTTCGATGTAATCTGAGATATGGTGAAAGTTCTATTTAGACATTATGTTTACTGAGAACATTCAGGCTCTTGAAAGTTAAGTGGAAGACTAATGAGTTTCTGATAGATAAAGCTCATTTTTGAAAAAGGTTATACTCAATGTGAGTATATTGAGTTGAATAAATTTTTTCATAACGATGAGATTCGCTTCTGTACATCAATACTAGCCGTGATGGTATGTTTAAATTTAAAGTTACATTAAATTGACTTAGAGATTGTATTTTTATTCTCAATTGAGAAATAATTATAGATATCAACATGAATTGACTTTTAGATTTCATGTTAAAAAGTTTTTTTTTTTTATTGTGGTAACTTTATAGTTACATGCACGGTCTAATACAGTCAGCTTGACAATCGTACTTGAGTTTTTAACATGGTTAAATCTCATACAAGATTTTTGTTATATGGGCGAAAATTACTGTATTTGTGAAAAGGTATGATGATATGTTGTAATTCTAACTTTGATATTGATGACATTGGATTGACTAAGTATGATAAGGAATGTATAGAGACCATTTTGAAATGGTTGTTCTAAATTTTTGAGAGAAAAGATATGGGTTTAGCAAATTGTATGATTTGTGCTAAGAATACTTTTCGTATGGTCTTGCTCTATCATAAGAGTTTTATATTATAAATGCTCGTGTATAATTACAACTGTGACCATATAAGTTTTCATAAATGTCCAAAGATTTCATAAATGCACAAAGAAATATCCAGAGAATCATATCTAGTACGATTAAGAGTTAGGAGATAGAAGTATACTATAATATATGCTTGTCTTAATAATGGTCATGCCATGGATATAATAAGTAGGTATCAATATTATCTTTAGAAAATGTATTGTGATACCTGAAGGGTGCTACTGTCAGTTATTCTATTTCGTTGTCAAACGAATAAATTGTGATTGGAATAGATATACAATTGTTGACCTAGAATGAGAGTCAGTCAAGCACAATTAGTTATCTGACTTGTGCGCTTTTTCTATATAGAGTAGCAAGAAGTGTATGTTGTAATGTATATTTAGGCAGCGAAATTGTTTGGTATGGATGTATTGAGTATCTAATGATACTGGTTGAGAATATGAGATCCATGATAGTTACACAACTATCTTATTTGTTAAGATCTCAAGTATCAAGATGGAACCAAACACTTAATGAAATTCTGTGAGAGACATTAGCAAAGAAAATATGTTTGCGATATATCTACATAAATGATGATATGTAATCATCATATTCTGAAAATGTCTAGAGATATATTTGTTGATAATAAGGAATCTCTAGAATTTCGTAAAATATGATACTTGGTATATCGGACAAACTCTTGATTGAGTTTTGTGTGCCCATATATGAACGATTTTGAGTTCATGTGTGATCTAGTATTGGGATTACAAGATAAATGATTTGTATGCACATATAAAGTATGTCGAACGAGTTGAGATTGGCTTAATCACACAAGCAATCGCCTCAGACGTTTTAAGATGTGTTGAGATAAGACACAGTGATCATGTTATGTACATGATGCAGTCGCCTTGATAGTAATCATTTTGTTTACATGATCCAGTTATTTTGATAAGGTATCAAGATGATATTACAACAAGTAATCGAAATGGATTTCGCTATCCATTAAACCTGTTTAGTAGCCAGATCAAGTTCTTGATTTGAGAATGCCTGGAGGAATGAACATAAGGAGAACTCAAGTTAAGTATCGAGGAATACTTGAACTAAGATCTGTACAATATTATTTGTTTACAAAGAATATGATATACGCATTAAGAAAGGGAGAAAATATCGTAGCATGTGTTTCATACCGCGTGTGCTTTTACGACCAATATTGGGTAAATGAGTGAATGGATCCCTGCTTCCTCATTGTGTGAGACCCTGAGGTTTATGTAACCTCATATATACCCTTATAACTTTTTATTTCAACCACGTTTTGGTCAGCTTGGCAGCCGGACCAACATACCAACTTGAAACCCTCACTTCCTTCTTCACAACCCATCCAACCACTAGCCGAAAATTTAAAGGAATTGGCCAAAATTGGTTGCTCACGCAACATGAAACGGTCAAAAATGGAAGCTGAAAACTCCATTTCCAACGACATCCATGGCACACCCATCCTCCAAGTCGATTATGCTCCTCATTGTGCTCCTATACATGTCTTCATATCATTAAACAAAGCTGAAAATCAAAATATACAGCCAGGAAATCGGAGTTTGCGTTTGGCCGATAGTTCTTGAGTTCAATCTTGAAAATTGATCATTTGGTTGATGAATTGATGCAATTGATGGAGGACCCATAGTTGTGACAACATTAGTTGACGATTACATGCTAGAATTGGTGGATTGAAGCCCTGTAGCATCATCAATTGAAAGGGTTCGGCCTAGTTTCTTTGTGTACGAACTGTCGAGGCTGTTTCTATAATTTCTGGCCAAAATTGACAATGACCCATTGGTTCATTAGGTTCGCCTTGAAGAGGCGGTGCTAGAAAGGGTGGTCCGCGATCGTCGATCCTGACACCGGTGACGAAAAAAGTGTTTGAAGTTGTCGATTTCGCTGTTGAAGAAATCTCCTGGTTCTACAATTTCTGATTAAAATTGACAATGATCCATAGGTTCATTAGGTTCTCCTTGAAGAGGCGGTGCTAGGAGGGGTGGTCCGCCATCGTCGATCATAACGTCGGCGCCGAAAAATGGAGTTGAATTCGTCGATTTTGCTATTGAAATTGTATGGGCAGCCTATTTTAGCTCGATTTTTCGACCAATTTCTTTAGATTTTCGGCCAGTGGTTGGGTGGGTTGTGAAGAGCAAAGTGAGGACTTTAAGTTTGTATGTTGGTCCGACAGCCAAGCTGACCGGAAGGTGGCTGAAATGGCTGGCAAGTGACGATGGCGTGGGGTGACGTGTAGGAAGAAAGTGAAGTTTTGGGGGGGGGCATTTGCACTTTTTTAAAAGTTTCGCCTATAGTTGCAATTTTTTCTTTTTTTTTCTTTTTTCTTTTATTTAAAGAGGATGTCATATTAGTCATTTTACACCCAAAAAATAGTGAAAAGGACCTTCGATGCAAAGAAAGGTGGAAATATGGGCAAAAATGCCAAAAAATGAAATGTAGGGACTTTTTCACAATACACTCGAAAGGTAAGGACGTTTTGTACCAATTACCCTATTGTGCAATTATAAATGATAATTGGATACCAACACCAACTTGCTAATTCAGGTGACAAGTTAACCAAAATTTGAATTGTATTTATTATTAGATTAGACAACGCAAATGAAAGGGGAGATGAATTTGTTCATATTTAAAAGTTAAACACTAAGGTGCTACCAAGACACTATGATGAGGACCAATGGTGCAATTGTCCCAAATTCCTAAGCCAAATTTGGATTATGAACAGGGATTTCACCACGGCTAATCACATCATTTCCCCTAGAACAAAGCCAAATTATTTGGATTCTTCACCATCTCATCACTAATACTGGATTGTCTAGAGACTGTCCCTTGGAGCTACACCATTTTGTCAACTGGGTCCCACTACACGTGGCACCAATCTTCACCATCCCGTCTAGAAGTCCTCTAGAAAATTTCTTTGATTGGTCATTGGATTGTTATGACGTTTTGAAAGGTAGGCAATGAGAAAATTGTGGGAGAAGGAATTGAAAAACCCATTTTCACATAACAAAAGGGTCTGAAAATTTTGATTTTCCTTTACATTTTTGGCCCCCTGTAGGCATCATGGGGGTTTCTTGATTATGTTCACAAATATTGGATTTTTTTTATGATCAAGAGCCTTCTGCTGTTTTTCTTGAAGAAGGCTCTTTTCTGAGAAAAATAATCGTTTGTATATCTGTACAGATTCATACCTAAAATTCGTGGGTTTTTAAGAAAAAACCAAGATGATTAGATGGTGGATTTTAGCTCTACAATTGACAGAGTTATTTGTGACTACTTTGGGGCATTTGACATATGGGTTTTACATATTCAGCACAAGTGTGGCTGGTTATCTCTCACAGGCTTTGAGTGCTTGGCTTTTTAAGCCTAAATTGGAGAATGGATTGAAAGGGGATGATTCAAAAAAGACAACAAGTGTTGATGATCTACCTCCCATTGTGTTGGTCCATGGAATCTTTGGTTTTGGCAAAGGGGTATGTATATACATAACTGTTTCTGTGTATATGATTTCATTGGCATATATCAAAATTCGGCAAATTTTAGTTTCTTTATGTTTTTTTGTAGAGATTGGAGGGTTTGTCGTATTTCGCAGGGGCGGAGAAGTAGGATGATAGGGTTCTAGTGCCTGATCTAGGCTCATTAACAAGCATATATGACAGGTGGGTGTTTTCCAAATTCAATTATTCAAATGCCGTTGTTTGTTTGATATAGTTGTTTTTGGTTTTATTGTGTATGATCTTTTGCTATATTTGATTGGGTTAAGTTTTCAGGGCTAGAGAATTGTTCTATTATCTGAAAGGAGGTCAAGTTGATTATGTAGAAGAACATAGCAAGTCTTGTGGGCACTCTCAATATGGGAGGATTTACGAAAAGGGTAGGAATTTAACTGACATTTCTCTGCAATTTTCTGAACTCGGTTCTATTTACGCTGTTTGAATATGGGAATTTAGTGCACATTTGCTATACAGTATTGGATTGGGCTGGATGGTATATTTAGCTAGATTTTAGCTTTTCTTTGTACTGCCTAGTGTTCTCCAATCTTTGTTACCAAATATGCCATATGCATTCTTGTGTTTTTGACTAGTGCAACTGCGAAAAATGCAGGGCATTGCCATGAATGGGATTAGGATCACCCCCATTCACTTCGTGGGACATTCATCTGGAGCTCAGGTTGTTCGGGTTTCGCAGCAAATGCTCACCGATAAGGTTTGTGTAAATGAATTGCTTATGATGAGATATAGAGCAACTTTGGTATGGTAAATGAAAGAGTTTTTTGATTTAATTTCTGGCATTCGAAGGGTATGAAAATACTTCAGAGAACTGGATGCTAAGCATAACATCGCTATCGGGAGCATTTAATGGGACAACAAGAACCTATTTAGATGGAATTCAGTAAGTTTCATGAATATTCAACTGTTTCTATTACCATATTTTCCACATTGTATAACCATATGTTATCTATAGGGTATGGAGCTGTTTAGTTTAAACAATAAGTGAAAAATCTTGCTGTTATTGGTGTGACCATGGACAATTTATTTTAGAAGTTGAATCTTTTGTTATTTCTTAATTGCAAATTATGTGACTAAATAACATCAATGTGTCCGATTTTGCAATTATGAACTAATTTGCAGTTTGCTTCTAATTGACTATTATGGTGGTGAGTTGGTGACGCAACGCGAAACAAGGAATTCAAGTGAAAATCTTAAGAACTCGAAATTAGGAATCCACCAAATTATGAAGAAATAAATTCATAAAACTTTATTGATGAAAAGATGATCAAAACAACAAAATAACCCCCGTTTATAAGGGTTTGCATAGGAACCTAGTTTAAGATGACTAAAATTGATGAAAACAAAGTTTAAACAAACTAAAATTGAAAAGAATCCCAAAATAAACTAAATGATAGAAATAGCTCTAAAACTTAAAAAATTAGTTTTCGAGTTCGAAATCATCATACGTCATAGAAAAGTGATGAGTACTACTCGTTACATCGTTCTCTTTTCAGAATAGTATTATGAGCCTAGAACGGAATTTCGATATTCTCTCTCCACTATTATTTTTTTCCCGTTTTGATCCAATTTTTCTTCTATCCATTCAACAATATGTTCTTCATCAGTTGGACTGGAGAGTCAAGGACAGTATTAAGAAATAAAAAGTTTCAAATCTTGTCCATTATTTTGTCTATTACAGATCTACTACTGCATAGCTGATATTTTATTGAAATACGTGCAGGCCGGAAGATGGGAGGACTTTAAAGCCCATCTGCCTACTGCAGGTGTGCCGTGTAGGTGTAATAATATACAAGGTTTGACATTCCATGGCTAAAGAGCTTCTACAATTTTGGATTTGATTTGACATTCCATGGCTAAAGAGCTTCTACAATTTTGGATTTGATCACTTCAACATGTCCTGGAAGAAGATTGGCATTCGTGGTCTTATAGATTGCCTACTGGGAAATAGTGGTCCATTTGCATCAGGCGACTGGATACTGCCCGATCTTACAATCCAGGGGACGATCAGATTGAACAGCAATATACATACATTTTCCGATGCGTACTACTTCAGCTACATCACCAAGCGCACTAGGAAAATCATGGGTATGACAGGAATTCTTGGGATCCACCCATTGCTTTTCATCCGAGTTTTGCAGATGAGCCAGTGGCGACACCCTCCCAATGTTATGCCCCCTTATAAAGGTTATTGGTGAGTAACCCTTATTTTTCATATCAAATTTCAGCTTGATGGATGTACACTTTATTCTAAAATACTTGAAATCAAACTTTCACTTACTTGAATTTGCTCTTTTGATTCGTTTTCAGCGATGAAGATTGGTGGGACAACGATGGAGCTCTCAATACCATATCCATGGCACACCCTCGTTTCCCAGTTGAACATCCTAGTCATTTTGTCGTACAAGATTCAGACTGCCTACCTTTGCTACCTGGCATCTGGTTCGTTACTCCCTCAAGTACTATATGAAAATTATTTACTTTTGTGTGCAGTTAATTATATACCTAGCTTGATAATCTATTGTGAACATCCAGATTTAAGGATTCTAGTTCAACACGACCTAAATTCTGTATTTGCATGGTTTTTTTCCTACATTGCTAAAATGAGAGAGAAAAGAGTAATACTCAGTTGAGTTTTGTTCAACTAGGTACGAAAATAGAAACTTTATAAATAAGAATGATACGTGATGCTGGTCGGACTATTGTATTTCTCAACGTGAGTGGTCTTTTTTAATGTAGGTATTACAAGGTTGTGGAAGGCGATCACATTCTTTTCATTGTGAACCGAGAAAGGGCTGGAACTCAATTCGATATAATATAGGACAGTATTTTTGAGCGATGCAGGAAGCATGCATTTGGAAAGAATCCGAGGCTACCTAACCATCAAGTACACCATTAGCTCATGTATGTTACTTTCAATTACTTGTTTGCAATTGCACGTTTTTTTTTCTTTGGCCTTTCTTGTATATGGATGTAACCATTTGTTTCTCCTTTTATATCTTTGAGTTTATAAACGAATGCATTTGCTGTGCACCTCACTTCCACTTCGATGTTGATTATTCTTTCGGTCAATTCTTTCTTGACCGAATGCATCCAAAGGAGCATATACGTTTTCCAGAGATGCAATTTTATCTTAATCAATTGACTTCATCGAGAAAGATTTTTCATTTAGGTCACTCAGTTTTGGTACGCTTGCCAAATAAATTTGGAAAATTTTCTAACTAGTCAAATCTTTGTGCCAAAACATCAAATATTTTACTAATTATGGCAGTGTAATGATATATAATGGGATAAAGCTCTGTGTACAGAGCTTTTTTTTTTTTACAGAGGCCTTATCGACCCCTCATAGGGAGTCGGTCCCATGTGGACTCCGATGTAATAAAAATGAAGAAAAAAAATTTCGACCCCACTCCTTCGTGGCTACGCCCAGCACTGCCCTACATAATGACTCAAGTGTCATCTGACCAAGGTGACTAGAATGGACAATCTAGATAAAGTTCTGAGAGAGATTAAAGTGTGTTTAATGGACTAAAATTTTTAACTTTGATAAGAATTCTTAGATACGTAGAAATTCGTGCTAAAAGAAAAGTGATAATGTGTTAATGGAGTAAAAATTTCGTCAGTTTTACCTAGTTTGATGAGAATGTTTAGATATTTCAGACTTCATGTAGAAAATAAGAAAGAGTGTGTGATAGACTTTAAATGGAGTAGAAACTCTCTTCAACTTGGCCGAGTTTGATGAAAAAACCCAAATAATTTGATATATCTAACTTCTAATAAAAAGGTGGAAGGAGGGTGTAGTATTCATGTAATAATAAATGAATTCAATTTTACTATGTATGATGTCATTTTTTATTTTCCATTTTATTTATGTGAAACAAATATTCTTCCACACATCATCCACTAGCAATAAAAAAATAATTATGTCAAACAAATATTCTTTCACACATTATGCTACTAGCATTAAAAAAATAATAATAATTTTAGTTAAAAAAAAAGTCTCTTCACACATGAGCTTTAAAAAAAATAATAAATAAACTCTCCGCACAATGCGGAGAGATGACAAACCATGTGCGGAGAGTTGGCAAACTTTTCGTGCAGTGCAAAGCAAAAAAAAAAAACTCTCCACACATTCTGTGTGGACTCTCCGTACAGTGCGGAGTAAAAAAAGAAAAAGAAAAAAAAACCTCTTCACACAGTGACTGTCACGTGCGTTGCACGAATTTTGCATTTATCGTATTTTTATTAGTGTATGAATTTTAATTTTTTGGAAAATTTTTGAAGCAACATTTAGAAATATTTCCATGATATAAGAAAATAATTGTAAATTATTTTTACAATTGCATAAAAATAATCTGAAAAAATATACTTGTATATTTCATACTTGAATAAGAAATATACAAGATTATACAAATTATTTTGCTTGTATTTTTTGATAGTGTTGATATGATTAAGTTGAATGTGAAGATTATATTTCTAAATTTTGTATAATTCAATATTGAAAATTAAGAATTAAAAAAAAATTAAGGAAGGGTGGTTATGAAATTACTAATTTTTAAATGTGTTTTTTGTTGAAGATAAAAATAATTTTTTTATTTAATTTGTAAAAAAAAAAATTATTATAGTTTTATTAGCGTAGTAAGAAGATTTATTATGCATTTTTAATTTTTGCATTTTGTGAAGAATTTTGTTTATGTTGATTGACAAATATTATTCTACACACACATCATGCCAACAACATAAATAATAATAATAATAATAATTTTAGCATATATAAACTCCATGAGATAAAAAAAAAAAAATTCCTACGTGAGTAAAAGAAAAAAAGACTCCAAAGTGTGGAGAGATGACAAACTATCTCTCCGTACAGTATGAAGAGAAAAACAAAAACTCTCGGAACTTTATCTGCAAGTTTCAAAAGGCCTTTTCTCAAATAACTTTGGAGAAAATAACTTTTGAGCAATGCATTGAACACTTTAATTCCTGACCTATAACCCGAAAGTATAATTTCATTGAAAATTGTATTCGCTTCTAATGTCCAAAAGCTGTTATCAAGCAAGTGTAAAATATTGAATTTGGGTGGTACCTTAGAGCCTTCATTTGTGAAAACAATGTCATGGTACTATCAACATTCCATTTTTTACACAACTCACATATTGTTTCATTGTATGAATCACAAGAAAACTCATTTGCAATACCGTAAATATGATTTGCATGCTCAGAAATTGAGCTGTGACTGGAATTTAAAGAAAACATAATTGATTTTGAGCCATGTTTTTCGACTCTGTTTTGTTGTATAAACAAAAAATTTACAATCTTGAAATTTGACTTGTAATTAAGGAATTTGAAAACAACTCTCTACACTGTTCGAGGAGTTTTTTTCTCTCTGTACTGTGTAGAGGGCTGATTTGTTATCTCTCCGCATTGTGCGGAAAGTTTTTTTTTTTTTTACTCCGCACTGTGTGAAGAGTTTACCAACTCTCCACACATGGTTCAACCCTCTCTGCATAGTGCGGACCAACTTTTTGCATTGTGCAAAAAGATCAACTCTCTCCGCATAGTGTGGAGAGTTTTTTTTGTTCTCCGTACTGTACGGAGAGTTGGTTTGTCATCTCTTTGCACTGTGCGGAGAGTCACACACGGTTCAACTCTCTCTGCACAGTGTAGAGAGATTCTTTTCTCTCCGCATATTTTTTTATTTTTTATTTTTACTTCGCACTTGGCTCAACTCTCTCTGCATTGTGCAGAGAATTTTTTTTTTCAATTTTACAATAGTTAATTACACAAAATTTAAAAGTATAATCTTCACATTCAATTCAATCATATCAACACTATCAAAGAATACAAGCAAAATAGTTTGTATATTTCTTACTCAAACATGAAATGTACAAACGTATTTTTTCTAAATAACATACTGCTATGTAATTTTTAAAATAATTTACAATTTTTTTCTTATATCATAAAAATATTTTTAGATATTGTTTCAAAAACTTTTCAAAAAAACTAAAATTTATACACTAATAAAAATACGATAAATACAAAATTCATGCAATGCATGTAATAGCGACTAGTATATGTAAAAAGGAAGAAACCCGGAGGTAGTGAAATTACATGCATTAAAGGTACATAGTTTCAAAGCACCGATTATTGGGATTTAGATTCCAGCTTTGGCCTAATATATATTGCCTCTATTTTGATTAAAATTTTTATCAAAATCTACTAAAATTTTGATTTTTATTAAAATTAAGGGAAAAAATCATATTTAAAGTGTATTCTTTACACCATTTTAAAAGCCAGGTAAGAAGTTTGAAAATTCAAAATTCAGGTCTGTATTTAATTAATTAAAATTATTTGTTAAATAAATATATTAAAGTCACAGTTAAACAATTAATGGTCACAGATTTCACAGATTTATTTACCAGTCACATATCATCAAATAATTGGTCATGGATTATTTCGAGGCCACAAATTGAAAATTTTATAGGTCACAGATTTTTTTAGTCACAGATTATCAAATTTTAAGATCACGGGTCAAATTGTTGAGATCACAGATTATTGTTTTAGTCACAAATCGTCAAATTTTAAGGTTACGGACCAAATCGTTGAGGTCACAAATCATTGTTTTAGTCACAGATCGTCAAATTTTAAGGTCACAGACCAAACTTTTTGATCACCCAACCACCGGTCCCATCCAACACCAATCTTGGTAACAAACCACCACCATCCAATCGTTGATTGCACCACACCATTGCAACACCACACCCGATCCCGATCCAATTCCACTACAGCACTTGGTCACAAACACTACCCATCACCACCATTGCACCCCTATCACGTCACAACAATTGGTCAACACCACAACACACCACCTGAGCCACCACTGCACCACCGCACAGTACCACACCACTATTGCACGCACCCAACCATCATGTCACCACCTCCACATCCATTGCACACCTCACTGCACCATAGCACCACCAACACACACAGTTAAATTGGCCACACACCTCCACCTCAATCGCACCAAAACCACACTCCGGCTAAGTAGATCCAATCGAGGAGAGCGAAATCATGGGAAAAAAACCCAAACTCCCTCCCCAAAATTTCTCTTCTGCCGGCAACCAAAATATCCCAAACCACTCACCAAATTTTTATCCGCTACGACAGGTGCACTTCTAGGCAACGACAGAACGCAGAGTTGCACGCACAGTGCCAAACTGCAGATTGCAGCGTTGCACGTACAATGCCGCAACTACAATGCATCATCGCACCGCTCGATGACTTCTTTCGGTGGCGACACCTTGTCTCCTAGTGGGATAGTTAAATGAGGATTCTGGATAACTCATGAGGCGAGAGAGAGAATGCATACTGTGTAGAGAGAGAGAGAGAGAGAGAGAGAGAGAGAGAGAGAGAGAGAGAGAAT
>NC_036247.1:11329551-11341574 GCF_002742605.1 Olea europaea var. sylvestris | reverse complement strand
TTTTATACTTTATTATCAACGGTATTTAAAAAAAAATTGCATTTCATTTCTAATGCTAACCAATCCCATGTCATGATTTTAAGTCACATCTTCAAATATGGAGATCAAATAGAGTTTTACTGTCTCCTACCCGAAAAATGTTGTTAAAAAATTTCTCTAACTTAAAGACAACATTCTCAGTCTTTAACCCAAATTGGAGCCTAGAGTTTGGTGACTTGGGATCATCGATCACATGGCCTAATTGATAGGACATGATTTCTATGCCTTATAAGAATATGTATGCATTTATTAAAAAAAAAAAAAAATTTTTAAAAAAAAAAAAAAAAAAAAAAAGGTCTTCAAAAATTTAAAATTCGTTGCATATAGTAAGTTATTAAAACCTGTTTGAGCCCTAATTTTATTGTGGAATACATTTTGAAATAGCTAATTAATGGAAAGTATGTGGTTAAAAGATAAGGAAAATTTTTGGGTTTGCTTATAATATTATTTTATTGAAGAATAAGTTGTTGAAAATAAGAGAAAAAATGTAATTTGAAAAAATAAATGGAAACTAAACAAGGGCTTAATATGCCAACTGTTTGGATCGGGCAATTTGAAAATAGAATAATGCTATGTAATCCCATTGAAATTACAACTTCCTGTCTAGGTAGCGTTAGAAGAAGAGCTAAATCAAATGTGAAATTAAATGAGTCATTAATTTCGTTTTTCATTTAATGTTATATTAACACCAATTAGACGGGAGTTGCTGTTACACCTCACCACACATGGCACCATGTGGCCTACCCACTATAGCTTTCGACCCACTACCATCGAAGCACCTCGCATAGAGGGCGAGCCTCCAAGGCCAATGCTAAAGGGAAGCGGCCTCACAAACCAAAATCCAAGGAGCTTTACAATGTCGAATCCAAGGCTTCGTAGCGCAATGAGATTTTGAATTTATGCATGAAATATCTTTGGAATGATTGACGTGACCTTTGTAATGAGTGTAAGTGTCTTATCTTATCAATAGGATACCTGCCATGTGTAAGAACATTAAATGCGCCAAAAGCTAGGAAAAAAGATGGCTAGGCTTAGATATTTAAATTAAGGAAATGAAGCCACGTGTATGTTCATCCGAGGGCCACAATTTCACTTGCATTACTATAAATACCCCCCCATGTAATTCTTGAAGACTAATGCAACTTTGGACACAAAATACAACTCTTAATGTAACTCTCAATACTCGAAGCTACTATTTGTATTCTCTCTTGTTGATTATACCACTTTGCTTTGCTTGAATAGAGTTGTTTGTGAACGTTAATTATTACACGATCATGTAGGAGAATTTATTATAGTAAAATCACTGGATCTTCATGTTGGATCATCAAGAAATTTAAGAACTATAACGAAAATGTACCTGAATCAGACATGGTTAATGCAATAGTTGAATCTTGCTGTTTAGTCTTCCAAATCAACACGCAGTCCGTAATTCTCTCTGGTGATGGGAAGCAGAATAGAATAAGCAATGCACGTGCGATCTAGGAACCATAACCATATTTATATAGTGATGCCCTTTAACCTAATTCGGCCCATTATAGAATTAGGAACTTGGACCCAATCTCTACACATAAAATATCCACACTTTAATTGGATGCATTAAAAATCAAAATATCGAAACCTTATTAGATCACTTTAACTGGGTTTAACTGAATTTAATATCCTTCAAAACACACAATAATTCACACATATAAGCCCACATGATCGATTTAAAAATTCCTTACAATTTCCCACTCGGGCTATGTGTCGCCTTATAATTGTGCATTAAACATAATCTTATGAGTACTTAAAATTTTGCTATCATTACCAAATACATTCCCAAACAATCCGGTCCATCAATCATATTAATATAGGATCAAAGCGGCTTTCACTACTTTCATTGTAACTAAACCTATCAATGGTCACGTATACTAATATAATTAAATGACATGGATCAAACGTGGATGTGCAGCATGAAAATTACATGCGAAGTGATCTGTAACATGCCTATTTCTAACTGGTTCACCTTAATACCTTAGTGAGATCATTTTAAACAAGTTCAAAAATAGTAAACCAAAACTTTATAACTGAAAATAACTTTAACTATAAACCATATCCAAACTAACAGTACATGTGTCCAATATGAAAAGTAAAAAGACAAACTCCTACCGAAACTAGATATCTTCAAGAGACATTACACTCGTATGAGCAGTGTGCTCATGAAATACTTTGAGTATCAATCCCTTAGTAAGCGGATCCACAACCATGGAATTTGTCCCAATATGCTCTATTGACACATGTCCACTCTGAACTCTTTCTTTAACAGCCAGAAACTTGATCTCTTTATGTTTTGATTTCGTCAAGCTCCTGTTGTTATTGGAATACAGTGCTGCTGATTTATTGTCACAAAATATCGTGAGTGGTCTTTTTATTTTGTCCACAATACGTAGCTCAGTGACAAAATTTTGCAGTCATATTCCATGATTTGATGCCTCATAACACGCTATAAACTCCACTGCCATGGTAGAAGTAGCAATAAGTGTCTGCTTAACACTCTTTCAGGAAATAACACCTCCAGCAAATAGATAGATATAGCCTAAAGTGAATCTCTTACTATCTTGGCATCCCGTAAAATCGGAATCAGAATAACCGACGATCTCCAACTGATTCGATCTTGTGTATGTGAGCATGTAGTCTTTTCTTCTCTATAAATACCGCATGACTCGTTTGGCTGATTTCCAATTATTCATTCCCATGTTACTTAAATTTCTCTCTAACATCCCAACAATGTACGATATATCCGGACGTGTACAAACCTGAGTGTACATCTGACTTCCTACAACTAAGAAGTAAGGAATTTTCTTCATTTCTTTAACTTTCAAGTCATTTTTAGGGTACTGATTTAAACTGAACTTGTCTCCTTTAGCCACATGAGTGTTACCTGATTTACAATCTTGCGTGCCATATCTTTTAAGTGTCTTTTCGATATAACTCTTTTGTGATAACCCAATAATACCCCGAGAACGATCTCGCTATATCCGAATTTCCAATACAAAAGAAGCGTCACCTAGATCTTTCATCTCAAAATTCTTTGCTAGAAATCTCTTGGTTTCATGTAATAAGTCTATATCGTTGTTGGCAAGCAATATGTCATCGATATATAAAACTAGAAAAATATACTTGCTCCCACTAAACATATGGTATATACAATCATCGACCAAACTCATCTCAAAATCAAATGAGATGATCATTTGATGAAACTTGTAATACCATTGATGAGACGCCCGTTTGAGTCCATAGATGGATTTTTTTCATTTACAAACCATTAGCTTTGCATCTTCTGATATCAAGTTTTTTGGTTGTACCATATAAATTGTTTCATCAATGTCGCCATTGAGAAACGTTGTCTTAACATTCATCTGATATAACTCAAGATCAAAATCCGCTACTAATGCCATTATAGTCCTGAAAGAGTATTTCGAAGAAGTCGAAGAAAAAGTCTCTTTATAATCGACACATTCTTTCTATGTAAAGCCCTTTGCGACAAAACGAGCCTTATACCTCCTACATCACCATTCGAGTCCCTTTTGATCTTAAATATCCATTGTAATTCATGGTATTGAGCTACTTTTGAGAATTAGAACTTTCCATGGCTTGATAGAAGTTGATCGGATCATCTTCCACCATTCCAATGTCAACTTCATGTTCTTGGAGAAATACGATGTCATCATCCGAAACCACACTTCTTCTCTCTCTAATGGATCTTCTTAATGTCATTACTTCTTGAAGCTGTAGGGTTTGTTCTTTTGGAATAATTTGTTGACCTTGAGAGAGAGTTACGACATTAACTTGATCCAGAGTTGCTTCTTAAACAATGTCAGAGATAGAAACCTAATCATTATCAATGGCAATTGGAGGAATTTCAACATATTCCTCCTCATAAACAAAGCCTGTAACTCTTTCTCCCTCTGCAAACTCAACATCCAAAAAAACCTAGCATTTCCTATTTCAAAAATTCCCTTAGTTGTGGAATCATAAAACTTGTAACCCCTGGACTTTTCAGAATATCCAATAAAGTAGCAACTTATGGTCCTTGTGTCCAGTTTCTTTTCATTTGGTTTATAGAGCCTTGCCTAAACTGAACATCCCCAAATATGTATATGCTTCAAACTAGGTTTCTTGCTCGTCCAAAACTCATAAGGGGTTTTATCGGCGAACTTAGTTAAAACTCTGTTGAGTATATATGCTTTGATCTTTAATGTTTCACCCCAGAGAGATTATGGTAAGGTAGAATGACTAATCATATTCCTCACCATGTCCTTAAGTGTCATGTTTCGTCTCTCAGCAATACCATTCATAATGGGCAAACCTGGCATAGTATACTATGGGACGTACCGCATTCCTCTAGGAATTTAGCAAGTAGCCCTGGACATTGTTAACCTGAACCATGATATCTGCCATAGTATTCATCCCACAGTCAAATTTAATGCTTTTAATCCTTTTGCCGTGTTGGTTCTCAACTTCAACTTTATAGTTTTTGAACACATCCAGTGACTGTGATTTTTCATAAATAAGATATATATAGCCATCTCTTGAAAATCCATCTATGAACGTTATAAAATATTGTTGACCATTTCAAGAAACCCTAGGGAGTGGTCCACAAAAATCCGTATGTATAAATTCTAAAATGTTCGAAGTCCTATTGGCTTAAAATCTCCTTTTATTGGTTTGTTTTCCCTTTATACAGTTGACGCACAAATCATAATCTGTGAAGTCAAGAGAGTCAAAAATCCCGTCAGACACAAGTCTCTAAATTCTCCTCTTGGGGATGTAACATAATCTCTTGTGCCACAACGAGGCAAAATTCTAACCGGTTAATTTTCACTTTACACCTTGAGTACTTACATGCAATGTTTCATTAAAAAAAATAATTGTATCAATTAAATAAAGATTATCGTAATCTGATAAAGAATTGAAACCAACAAATTTTGAATCATGAAAAAAAAAACTAAATTTTCCATTCCCAAATGAACAAGAATAACCAAATTTGTCCAAAGCAGAAATAGAAATCAAATTTCATCTAAAAGATGGTACAATAAATGTTTCATCAATATCCAAATAAAATCTAGTCTTTAATAATAATCTAAATTTTCCTATTGCATATGCTTCCACCGTCTTGCCGTCACCAACATAGATGTATCTTTCACCATCGCTTGATTTTTGGCAATTTAGGCAACCCTGCATAGACACACTGATGTGAATTGTTGCACCAGAATCTATCCACCATGTATGTCTAGGTATCGAAATTAAATTTACCTTTGAACAAACCAAATAAAGAAGAATACCTTTCTTTACATGCCACATGTGGTTGTTGGTACAGTTTTTCTTCTTATAACCTGCAACTTCGCAAAAGAAACAACCACCTTCAGTTGGTTCCTTATACTGTTTCTTTTGCGATGCTATACCCGCAGCTTTCTTATCAGTTTTTCTTTTCTTGTTCTTTTTGTCCTTAGAGGTGGTGGCTAAATGAGCATTTTCTGTCTTCTCATGTTTCAATCTTTCCTCTTCCTGGACACAGTGAGAGATGAGCTCATTAAGGAATCATGAGTCCCTCTGACAGTTGTAGCTCATCTTGAATTGACTGAAATGTGTCGAAAGGGATATCAGAATCAAGTGCACCATCAAGTCTTCAGATAAATTCAACTTGAGTGTCTTTAGTTTTGAAGTAATGTGAGACATTTCCATAATATACTCCTGAATGTTTCATTTCCCTTTATATCTCATTGAGACAATGTTTGCCAAAAGTGTACTTGTTTCAGCCTTTTCATTCTTGGCAAACATTTTCTCAAGATCATCAAGTAAACCCTTAGTCGTGGTCACCTTATCGGACATAGTACCCTGGAATGCTTCTGGAATACCATGTTTCATGACCATTAAGCTTATGCGGTTTGATCGTTCCCATTTTTCCGTCTCTCTCTTATCATCAAATGTACTCTTATCAATAAGTGCAGCAGATTGATCGACCCATAAAACAAGGTCCAAGTCCATGACTCCTAGAACAATCATCACGTTCTCTTGCCATACCCTAAAGTTTGTGCCATTAAGTATTGGAATTGAATTGATGCTAGTAGAGATATTAGCTGAACCTAAAACTAAATTAGAGAACAATTAATTGGAGTAGCTCACGAGAACAATTAATTGGAATAGCTCACATGAATATCCTTAATATGTAAATAATAATAATCTCAAATAGTGGCAGAACCCATCACAAAATACCTAGTACAACATTAATATCTAGTCTTTGGACAGAAATGTTAACTTGTAAGTGGTACTCTTAGTATAGTGATCAAGTATTGAAGATAAAATAATATATCAATCAACAAACCTTTCTTTGGACCGACTTATTGATCATATATTAAACCAAATAATTGCCACATGTTTATCACCACAGATGTTCGCGTAAGTCACCTAAATATTGACATTTCTTTGGGTCGATCAATATTCTCGTGAAAAACGCATGCACAAACTCCTTTTAATATTCTAAGTTAATTAATTTTCACAAGAGATGTTGCTTTAGCAACAATTAATTCACTTTTGAAAATTATATCTCTTAAAAGAGTCCTTAGTACCAAAATTTGAGAAAGAAAACTACCAATTTTGCATATTTTGTTTAGTTTTAAACTTTAGGGGCCTAAGGATTAATAATTCAAAAATATATGGGGGTAAAATTAATTAATTCCAAATTTTATGGGCCAAATTAATAAATTTAAAACTTTAGGGACAAAAAATTAACCAATTCAAATCTTTAGGGGCCAATTAGAACAAATTAAAATTTGGGGGGAGAATTTGAATTTATTATTAAACTTCGAGGGCTTAATTATAAAATTCAGAATTTTAATGGCCCAAAGTTAATTAATTTCTAAACTTTAGGGATTGAATATTAAACCCAAAACTTAAGGGCCCATATGAATGTATTTTAAAATGTTAGGGACTAAAATCTTAATTTTATAACCCTAACCCTAATTGTAAGCAGAAGCCTCAAGTTATCTAACTTACTAAGCAAGCCCCTACCCTAAATCATCCAAATTCAACTGAAACCCTAAGGAAAAAATTATTCCTTCTTTTTCTACCCTTGGTGGCGCTGACCACCAAGACCTCCATGTTGGGAGGGCTGTCGCTAGCAAGAAAACCAATTTTTTTTTTAAACTTGAAAAAATCTGTAACCCATAAAAAAAATTCGTAATCCAAAAATTTTAAAGAATTCATTCCAGATCCAGGAATATAACCAAGAATTACATACCAAATAGTTTTCAAATTCAAAAAACTAGATCCAAAATTATCAAATCTGAAAATTTCGAAAAATATTGCAAGAACCAAATTCTAAAACTTTGATTCTCAATTATTCAACATAAAAAAGCTCTGATACCACTTGTAGGGGAATTTACTATCATAAAATCACTGGATTTTCATGTTGGATTATTAAGAAATTCAAGAACTATAGCGGAAGCGTACCTGAATCAGACATGATTAGTGCAATAGTTGAATCTCACGATTTAGTCTTCCAAATCAACACGCAGCCCGTAATTCTCTCTGGTGATGGGAGGCAGAACAAAATAAGCAATGCACATGCGATTTGAAGACCATAATCGTATTTATATAGTGATGTCCTTTAATCTAATTCGGCCCATCATAGAATTAGGAAATTGGGTTTGATCTCTACACATAAAATACCCACACTTTAATTGGATATATTAAAACCCAAAATAACAAAGCCTTATTAGATCACTTTAACTGGGTTTAACCGAATTTGATAGCCTCCAATTTAACACACAATAATTCACACATATAAGTCCACATGATCAATTTAAAAATTCCTTATAGATCATTCCTAACATATTATGCCGGAATCCAAACACCATTGTCTCGTATCAGAGAGCTGCTCCCACGTTCCATTTTGGAGTTTTCTTGACCATTGATTTGTCTTTGCGAGTTGGAACTAGCTCACGTGTACACAAGTGGGTCCGATATCTATTGTTCACGTGACCCTAACCGAAAACAAGGTCAACCGTTGCAATCCAGTGGGACTAAATAACATTAATCACTTTGAAAATATCTTTCACGTAAAGATACGATTTATCTCTTACATAAAATTTATCCTTAATTTGTCAGATCCTTTATTCCTATTAATTATACGAGTGTAATTGACGCTCCCGCTCTTTTTGGGAACTTTTACAATTAATAATCTGGAAAAAATGAAAATCTGTTACAACTTACAACCACATTTATTGAAAGCAAATCAAATCAAAATAATTACAGATTTCTATATTTAATCACTGCTTTCCTATAAATAAAGCACAGACAGAAAATATACCACTGAAGGTGTTCTCTCTGTAACCCTAAAAGACTAAGAATTGACATAAAGATGTGCGGGTCAGATCAGGCCATTGTAACCAAAGGCTCGAAGCTTTCTTCTGGCGTTGTGCCTGAAGCCACAGACGCTAACTTGAGGCCAAACCTACCAGTCGACGCCATTATCAATCTAGATCAGTAAGTTTTTCACCAATGTGTGTGTTTTTGTCACCTTCTTGATGATATTTTTCCAATGTGTTTAATATGGCACTGTTTTGTTTATTGGTTATATAATGGATTTCTTGCTAGTCATTAAGGTTATACTATACAAGATAAGCAACTTCCGAATTTGGATCCTCCATATAACAGATCATAGTGGTGAAAAATGATTTATGTGGTCACCCTTTATGAATCAGAATGCTTTTAACGGGACTGATGCATTTTTTTTTTTCAACAGTGGTGATCCTACAATGTTTGAATCCTATTGGAGAAAGCTGGGAAACGCGTGCACGGTTATGTTCACAGGATATCAATCTCTAAGCTATTTCGCCAACCCAAAAAACTTGTGCTGGTTTTTGGAGCCAAAACTCGAGGAAGAGATTAAGAAATTGCACGATGTGGTAGGCAATGCAACAGTAGAGGGTTATCATATTGTTGTTGGAACTGGATCAAGTCAGCTCATTCAGGCTGCATTATATGCCCTTTCTGATCCTTTAAATGAACCAAAGCCTGTCAATGTTGTATCGGCTACTCCTTACTACTCGGTACGTGTTATCTCATCCAAAACCTTAAAACTGTTAGAGATACGGTATAGTTCGCATAAATTGACGGAGATTAAACTTAAGTTACTGCTTTATGATTAGTTTTGACATATAAATTTCCGAATATCAAATTAAAGTCAACTAATCAGACATAAAATGAAGTTTCTGCTGTGGCAAGACAAACCTTGTCTCTTGCCGAGGCTTTTGTTGGTTGAATATTTAAGATCTCCTGACATGACAAACATGGTAACATTGACATACGGAAAGACTAATAAAATAGCATAAAAGTGCTATTAAATTACCATGGTCGGTGGTCACTGACACGTATCCGTAAACTTCACCGACAATAAAATTGCCAACGAGTTCTGGTCCATACTAATTCGATTGTAATGTTTTTTGCAGTCATATTCAGAGGTGACAGATTTTGTAAGGTCTGGACTCTACAAATGGGCAGGTGATGCTCACAATTTTGATAAAGATGGGCCCTACATAGAAATGGTAACTTCCCCAAATAACCCTGATGGGGTTATAAGAGAACCTGTTGTGAATAGAGCTCAAGGGATGCTAGTTCATGACCTTGCTTACTACTGGCCACAATACACTCCCATTACTGGTCCAGCAGATCATGATATTATGCTATTCACAGTTTCTAAATGCACTGGACATGCAGGATCAAGAATAGGGTGAGTTTCTAAAGAACCTCAAACACATTAGGCAAAAAACTTACTTTTGACTTGCATTTTTTGGGACTTAGCCAATGTACTCCGACCGATTCAATCATGTTCTTGCAAGAAGAAGATCGAACCAAGCGGTGCTCACCGCTATATGTAACTTGCAAATGCATTTCTATCAAAGATGTTTGTCCAAAAAAATTACTTAAAAGCAACTTTACCAACTCTTGAGTATTTTGAATCATGTTCTTGCAAGAAACAGATTGAACCAAAGGTGACCACCCCGAGTGGCTACAGGCAAATTTCTTTTCTTTTCTTTTTTTGTCTTTTCTATTTGTTGATTCTTGGCGCTTTTGTTTCAGATGGGCACTGGTAAAGGACATAAACGTGGCAAGGAAAATGGTGAAGTTTATTGAGATTAACACAATTGGAGTGTCCAAAGAAGCACAACAAAGAGCAGCCAAGATCCTGGAAGTGATTTCTGATAGCTGCAGCCAAACAGTTAGGCCACCTGAATTGGATAACTTTTTTTATTATAGCCAGCACCTCTTGACTGGAAGATGGAAGAAGTTGAGGGAAATTGTTAAGTGCAATGGACTGTTTACTCTACCGAAGTTTCCCCTTCAGTATTGCAATTTTACTGGAGACTTCACTAAGGCACATCCCGGTAATTAATTATGTAACCTATTTATCAAAATCTGGACAATTAAAGTTCAGCCCCGTGTTGATAACTGTAATACATGATGTGGGACTTCCACTATTAGTGGTTTTCGAATATGTTTATGAGTATTGACAAGTGGCTGAACCAACAAGATGACGTTAGGTTTGAAATATATTGACATTTGATTTGTGATTTTTCAACAGCTTTTGCATGGATGAAATGCAAAGAAGATGTGGATTGTGAGAAGCTATTTAGAGGGCACAAGATTCTTACAAGAAGTGGAAAGCGCTTTGGGAGTGATCCAAAGTACGTGAGAATAAGTATGGTGAGTCGGGATGAGGAGTTTGATCTCTTTGTGCGGAGGCTCTCAACTATCCATGAGATTGCAAATGGAAATTAAGGGCTTTTATGCCCACACAAAAGAGTATTGCTGGTTCTACATAGAGTTTTGCACCCATTACTTATATATTTAGGCATTGTGGCGAGGCAGAATTAGATGAAGTGATACAATTTTTTGTGTGCTAGAACTTTCAATATTCGTTTAGTTTAATAATATTGAATAGCAAAATTTTAATCAATGAATTTGAGTTTTGAGTACTTGAATCAAAGGGTAAGCCTATAGCCACGCGTCACTAATTTGAATCCTTTTATCCAAAGAGAGAATATGCACCGGAAAAGTCATGGAAGATGCAATCCGTGTAGCAGTCACTTAAAAAAGCAACCCTCTGATACAAAGTACCCAATTTCATTGAACAGTAATATAACAACTGAAAGGCTTAGTAAGTGAACTTACGGGTACGTTAGAAAGACAATGATTATATCATCTTCCAATTCCTTGATGACATTCTCTACCGTAGCCACTATATCTGCTAATATTCAGAAATCCAATTAGCATGTCAGATTCATGTAATACCATATTAAAAATATTTGCAAGGGAAAGTTCTATCTATCAGCGGTTTTCTGATTAATATCTTTTGCGCATTCAGCAATTCTAACAAGTCGAAACTAAAAAATTTCTTGAGGAAAGATTCCTCCTTGTTTTAAAAATATCCCAAGAAACAGATGCTACCAATCATTAACGGTATGTTATGTTAAAACATACCTTTGAAAGAAGAACCTTCTAGATAATGCTGCAAGAAAATTAAATTGCAAAATTAATGGAAGCAGAGCAGATTCATTATGTTAAATCTCATGTTTGAGTGGTGGGATGGTTTAGAGGACAAAAATCTGTAGCATGAAAACAAGGTTTAAGTACCATTATTTGGGTTTTAAGATCAACTTCCTCAGCCGCTGCTGGTGTGGCTCCAGGTAGATAATTTGATTAACCAAGTGAGTAACTAGAAAATTCGAAGTTAGAAAATGACATCAAATGATAGAATAGAGAAAAACTACCTTCGCTGGCTGCAGTGCAATAGTTCATCAATAATGATGTGAAACTGGAAGGAAATGCTGGAATAATCTCTTCATCTGCCACATTTTGTGAAACTTTCTGTGGATTTGAATCTTGAGCTTTATAAATTGGTGACATCTGATGTGTACAGGTGTCTGTAGAAGTTGTATACTGCC